>NC_081520.1:19424692-19547198 GCF_030273125.1 Centropristis striata
AAAAAAAAAAGCCCATTTAGAAACATTACATATTTTTTTGTCAGTACATTTTAGCGCTTTTTTGGCTATAACTCAATAAAACATATGCTCCAAAAAACCCTGCATGACCCAAAAAAGACAAAAAATGACAAAACTACACAAAATTATTAAAAAAAGACATTTTTTTTAAAAAGGCACAAAATTATTTAAAAAAGACACAAAATTACCAAAAAAACCTAAGAATTACCAAAATAAGACACAAAATTACCAAAAAAAGACACATAATTACTAAAAAAAAGACAAAATTATTTAAAAACACACAAAATTATTTTAAAAAAGGCACAAAATTACCAAAAAATACACAGAATGACCAAAAAAAGAAACAATATTATTAAAAAAAGGCACAAAATTACCAAAAAATACACAGAATGACCAAAAAAAGAAACAATATTATTAAAAAAAGGCACAAAATTACCAAAAAATACACAGAATGACCAAAAAAAGAAACAATATTATAAAAAAAAGACACAAAATGGCAGAAAAAAAACTAAATTACTTAAAGAAGAAACAAAATGACCAAAAAAGACACAGAATTATTTAAAAAAGACACAAAATTTCCAAAAAAAGACACAGAATTACCAAAAAAGACAAAATTATTAACAAAGACACAAAATTATTTTAAAAGGACACAAAATTATTTAAAAAAGACACAAAATTACCAAAAAAAGACAAAATTATTAAAAAAGACAGAAAATTATTTTAAAAAGACACAAAATGACCAAAAATATTATACAAAATTTGAAACATACAATAGTATGTAATAATCCTACAGTAAACAGATTGCTGGGTTTTAAATCCAGTGAAATCCAGTGAGAGAGAGCAAGACACAGAGAAAGAGTGCAAGAAAGGAGGGTCCCCAAGCAAAAAAAAAAAAATCCCCATTTAGAAACATTACATATTTTTTGTCAGTACATTTTAACGCTTTTTTGGCTATATCTCAATAAAACATATCCTTCAAGAAACCCTCCATGAAACAGTTTCCCGAAGAGATCAACTCTATGCCTCTATGAGTGATATTTACCAGTCACCCAATTATTTTTAGCACGCTGTCAATGCGTGATACACACACCAGCGTACGGGGAGGTGGAGGGTGTTTGATTGCGGCCTTTATACAGGAACCTTTGCGTCAGATGCAACAGCTGTCAAAGGAGCAGCTCCCTTCATTAGCAGTCCTACCAGAGTGTTCCAGCAGCTCTGCGCCAAAAGCCAAGAGTTGTGCTGGAAAATGCTCTAATCTTACAGCAAGGACTGATGGGGAGGGAGAGAGAGGAATAGAAGATTTGGAAAGGATTTAGGCAGGGAAAAGATTAGAAACCCATATCGGCCTTATCGTGCAGCCTCCACACTGGGGAGTTGAATGAAGCAGCTGTCAAATTTGAAACATACAATAGCAGTAATCCTACAGTAAACAGATTGCTGGGTTTTAAATACAGCGGAATCCAGCGAGAGAGAGCAAGACACAGAGAAAGAGTGCAAGAAAAGAATCTATCAGCGTCAAAACAGCCTTCCTACGGAGAAAGAAAGCACTCTGTTCGGGTCTTCCAGCGCTCGGGACTCGGGGCTGTCAGAGTGGCGTCGGCCACCTGGGGAGTGGGTTAAAGTGAGAGCGTGTTAAGATGCCAAAATTGCCAAAAAAAAGACACAAAATTACCAAAAAAAAGTAAATAAAGGGACCTTCCACACACAACACGGTAAAGTGCCATTCATATAAAACTCACATTAAACTTTCAGCCGGCCGTTTCATCTTGCAAAATATCAAAAACATAACGTGGGGGGCAAGACAATTACCACACGTCACAGTCACAAAATGTCATTGTTTATCTGTTTCTTCTGTTTGTTAATATTTATTATTTCCAAGACAGAACACGAAGCGAGGGCGACAATGGGCATCGAAAATTATTACTGTTTATTAATATTATTATTTTTATTTATTTTTCTCCCTCGAGGGTGACTGGCGGCGCCCCTCCAGCAGATGGCGCTCGAGGCGACCGCCAATGTCGCCTATATGCCTAGAGCCGGCCCTGGTTGTACGCTTAAAATAAGAAATTAACTCTTAAAACAAGATAAACTAAAGCTTTAGATTTAGAAGTGTTAGATCATTTATCTTGTTTTAAGAGTTAATTTCTTATTTTAAGTGTTCAACATGCTTATTTCTAGATTTAATAATCTGAATTTAAGAAATCTTGTCAAGGTAAATTATCTGTCCATGCAGCAAGATCATTTCCCTCAGATTTACTGTTTTTATCTTGTTCTAGACACCTTTTTTGCAGTGCTCTTCATGTTTATTTTTTTTGAAATAGGAACAAATAATGTGGTAATGACTAACTAGCTAATTAAACAAGAAATAGGTTTGGCGGACAACGAAATGGCCATTGATATTCACACAAAGTGTTATTTTTATATTAAATTATGCAGAGTTGCTTTTTCACAAATCCCACACTAAGAGAGAGATCTGTGGTCTGAGCAGTCCCTGGATAGAGGCTACATCTCCCTAAAAAGACACAAAATGACCCAAAAAAGACACAAAATGACAGAAAAACACTAAATTACTTAAAACGACACAAAATTATTTTAAAAAGACACAAAATTATTAAAAAAGACACAAAACTATTTAAAAAAGACACAAAATTACAAAAAAAGACACAAAATTACCAAAATAGACACAGAATTACCAAAAAAAGACAAAATTATTAAAAAACACACACAATTATTTTAAAACGACACAAAATTACCAAATAATACACAGAATTACCAAAAAAACACAATATTATTAAAAAAAGACACAAATGACAGAAAAAAACTAAATTACTTAAAGAAGAAACAAAATGACCAAAAAATACACAGAATTACCAAAAACGACACAAAATTATTAAAAAAAGACACAAAATTATGAAAAAAGATACAAAATTATTTAAAACAGACACAAAATTATTTAAAAAAGACACAAAATTACCAAAAAAAGACACCAAATTTGAAATATACAATAGCAGTAATCCTACAGTAAACAGATTGCTGGGTTTTAAATACAGCGGAATTCAGCGAGAGAGAGCAAGACACAGAGAAAGAGTGCAAGAAAAGAATCTATCAGCGTCAAAACAGCCTTCCTACGGAGAAAGAAAGAGAGAGAGAGAGAATGTTCAAGTCTTCCAGTGCTCGGGACTCGGGGCTGTCAGAGTGGCGTCGGCCACCTGGGGAGTGGGTGAAAGTGAGAGCGTGTGAAGATGCTGACAAAGTCTGAGACAGAACGGGGCATTTGGAGAGTATTGGTGTGTCGTCTTGAAAGGCAGAAGGGTCTCGGGTCAAGTGAAGGAGAGAGTTTTACACGGCTCCACAGTGGAGATTAAGATGCTCTCACCTCCCACTGAGACCCCACAAGAACTCCGTCTTTCTTTTTTCTCCTTAAACCGAACAAAATAGCTATTATCTGTGTGACAGGAGTGCTGCGGTCTCATCTTGGACTGAGCTAGCTTGCAGACAAGATGCTGTGTTGTCCCTCCAGGACTGCTGTTTGAAGTGGCCATCAGCTACTGCCAATGCAGTGTGTGTGTACAGTGTGTGTTTTTGTGCATAGAAAAACAGAAAAACAGAAGACATGTTTTTTTCCGCCCCTCAGACGTTTCAATTATGCAGTCCCAAAATGAGACTACGCTGCCCTGCATGCCCTTGGCAGGATACAGCAGCTAAGAAAAAAATGTGTTAAGTTAAGCTCAGTGGATGGATATTTTCATACTCCATAAATTGTTCATCTTTCCCATCTTTAATTTTTCACACTCTCTGTGACTCATCACCCACAGATAATATCATCAATGATTTTCAGGCACATATTAAAAGCCTGATTATTAAAAAAGAAAAAAAAAAAAAAGCACAAATATTCACAATGTCCTGAATTATTTTAACTAGTTTGCCAAGTTTTTGGCCCGGAGCACCTTTGTGTCTTTGGTTTTAATATATATAATGAGTTGGATGTGGAGGACTGTTATCAGAGGAAGTCCGATAGTGGGAGAGATATTTAGAGTTGATAATGAAAAAAATAATTATGATGAAAAGTAGTGAAAAATGTCAACAGATAGCCTGGTCTCACTCCCAACACGTCAAATACTGAAGCACCGTTTAGGTCACCTAAGTGTGCACCGGGAAAGTCTCAGGCCACGCCCTCTCAAAAGTCCGCTCACTCTGCGTTTCTCCACTACAAGTTAGCCCCCAGAGGGATTTAGAGACTCTGGAGGTGACGTTTGGTTTTCACCGTCGCTAACTATGCACAACGTCAGCAGCTGAAAGCAGCATGGCTAATTATGCACAGAGTCTCTGCTGTGGACAGAGTGTCCGCTGCTTGTTGTAAACAAACAGAGATCGCTAAGTGAACACCTCCTGCAGCAGCAGCACATACACACTGTACTGCTACAGAGCTAACTGTTAGCCTGTTAGCACATACACACTGTACTGCTACAGAGCTAACTGTAGCTAACTGCCGCTAAGTAAGAAGGAGTTGGTGGATTTGTCTCCGCTTTCTTGAAAAATAGTCGCTAAGGGGGTCTGAAAAGTCGCTAAATTTAGCAACAAAGTCGCTAAGTTGGGAACACTGCTACGTCACATCTTGCTTAGCATTCTATCCAATCAGCAACCAGGCTTTTTTCAGAGGACAAAAACGACCCTGCTCTTCTACAGGGACGAAAAAAGTCCCGACAAATGTCCTCTCCAGACGGCTCATATTCAAATTAGGGGCGTTTCGGCGAGTGAGACCCGCCTCATTCTGGGTATTGCCCTGTAGTGGAAACAGCCCTTATGTAACTACCTTTGGTAAAGTAGTTACATCCTTTAACTTTTCCAACTATCTTCTGCTACACCATGACCCAGTGGAGTCTATGAACTGGGGTTCAGATCTCGTGTGAAACCAAAAGTCAACGTTTTAGTCTGGGTAAAGCAAAAATATATATCTGCAATCAGAGTTTTCCAAACCACAGAAAAATGTGTTATTTCACACCCAGCCCAATTTGAATGGGAAAAAACTAAACAAAAAATATGTTGGTTTAATGCTTTATTTTTGGATAGGGACAGTGCTCTTTAATGAACATAGAAAACATCTCTGTAAACATGCCGGATTATAGCAAAGCTGCTAGTTTGCATCCGTAGTCCTTAAAAAAAGAATAAAGAAATACAAATATAAAAGACAGCAAGTACAAATACAAATAGAGGAGACAACACACACACACACACACAACACATACAGACCCAGACAGGATATAACAATGCAATAAAAAGTAATGTTCAAGTCATTTCAAGTCCAATTAGTGTCGCACTTTTGATGTGATTTGAGCCGTTGTTTTAAATTTCCTTTAAAAGAAGAGATCATTATTTATTTTTTTATCTTTATTCTATTTCATTTTTATTACTCTATTTTTATTACCTTAATCTGTTTTTACTCTATACTTGTGCTGCTGCAACACCTGAATCCCCACCATACTATCTCCACCCCGTTTAAATCACGCTTTAAATCACCTAAATTATTTCTGATAGTTATGTCAGGTCATTTTACTTTTTAAACTATGTTTTTTTTTCCACCTCACCATGTAATGTTTTTCCTATGGGGGTCTATCTCCAAAATTCAAGTATTTTCTTACATGTTTCAGCTAATATTTTGTACCTTGTAAAATATGTTTTCATACAAATTCTGATTTTACTTTACCCAGACATTAAGAAGTGACCTGGTTGGCTACACCCTGTTTATGTCACCCTTAAATCACCTACAAAACTTGCTTACTTTTGATAGTTGTCTCAGCTCATTGTACTTTTTAAACTGACCATGTTTGTAATGTTTTTCCTAACCTTAAGCAGGTAGTTTTGTTGCCTGAACCTAATCAAACTGACAGTTTTACAATGTTACGTTGCTAAAAACAAACAGGGACCTTTACATTGATGTGTTGATCTTGTCGTTGAATTAATTTGAAGATGTATTAAAATATCAGACATATAAAGGTACATTTAAAAATGCATCACATATGATTTGACAAACACACATAATTTGATACATAGTCTCAGTCTCTTTACAGGAAACTCCTGCTTGATTAAGATATGAGCAGCTCTGATTTAGGAAATCCCACTGCACCATTTGGAACAATAACAGGAAAGCATGAGACCTGACGCACGAACATAAGTTATATTACTACCAGAATTAGAATATTGCACAGTTGCTGTTTGGACTAAGGACCTGTTTGTGTATCTTGAATATTGCATCTGTTTTGTGATACTTGCCATTAAATCCTGCACGGGGCTGTCTGTCTAACAAACTCTTGTTGTCTATTAAGATTTTCCACTACAATGTCTGAGATGCTTATTTTGAAAAAACCCTCACGGTCTGTATTGAGGCTAGGAACAAAAAAACCTATTGGTCGTTTGGTTTGGAAGACTTGTTGGGAGCCTTTTTCATTGTTTGGTTTTGAAGACCTGTTTGGTTGACTTGCAGCTGAAAGAGTAAAAGGGCTTTGAAACCGATTTTTCACATAGCTCAAACAATGATCCAGAGAGTCCCCAGGAACAGAGCGGTGAGTGTGCAGCTATTTTAGTGTCGGGTCACAGTCACAGTGACAGTTTGTGCAGAACCCTCGAGCCCCCGGAGACTTTTCCCTTCACAAAAGAAACAGAATTGGTGTAAAAGTACAAAAAAATTGTATATCAATCATTGCTGGAGTTATGATGTGGCAGTAACACCGTGGCATTCTTTCAATTATTAAAACACAGAATATTTCATTATTTATCTACAGTCTGCCCATTGGCTGTAATCAGACATCTGCTTACTTTATGCTAAAAAGAACAACAATATTATTGAAAAACATTTTCCTTAACCTCATTGCCAACAAGCAGGCATCCAATCACAGCTAGCATGCTATAAGCAGTGAACTACTTCACAGGCAGAATATTAAATGATAATCAGAGTTGGTGACCCTTTGAAGAAACAAACTCTACCTCATGCCTATGCAGGAATTAAAGCATTTTGCTCACGGAACAGAATCAGAGTTTACTCTGCATGTGTACAGAAATGCCTCCAAACCACTGATTTGAAAGACATATTTGTGGGACTAATGGGGCTACAGCCCAGCTGTGTCAAAACAGCCCCCAGAAAAGCTGCTGTGTGCTTGTTCATGATTACTGAACAGGTCATTTATATATGCATATTCAGCAGCGTGTTTGATACCCCTCTCGACTTCTCTGGCCGCTTGCTTTTAAAGCAGCCTTATACTGCTTGGTATGCAACCCACACAGGCTCTCCTTCAGGGCATCATCAGTGGAGGCTGAAGTCTGATGAGGAAAAAGAGAGGGTGAAGAGAGAGAGAGAGAGAGAGAGAGAGAGGGAAAAAAATGAAAGAGAGAATTCTTTACACAGTGTACCAGAAAAGGCACAGCGTTTCCAAAAGGCGTCCATGTTTTGACCACAGTGTTTTGATTTGATGAACCACAGCTCAAAGGCTGCAGCTCCTTGCTCCCCCATCTACCCGTTCTGCCATCGATTGCAAAGTAACTTCTGCCACCAAACTTTCTGACAACCCTGTGACTGGCATGCAGCATGTTTTTTTTGTTTTTATAAAAGCTCACCACAGTCAGCGGCTGAATGAGTACCTTGGTTGTCTTTATCCTCCCTAACTTCTCATAACTCCTTTGGGAAATGAAGCAAGTTGATTTGCCATTCCTGAGCCAGGGCCTTAATTACGTACTAAGTCATGCCTGGCACCGAATTCTCATCTCCTTCTGCTGTATTTGGCCGACATCGTGTGCTCTGCGTGCAGATTGAGGATTGGATGCTGTGTGGGTGCAGTTTGGACTTGGCCCTTGATGGTTTGTCTCTCTCATCAGCCCTGATGAGAAAAAAACGGAGGTCATTGTAACGTTTGCGTGTTTCCGTATACAGTAGAGAAAACACTTCAAAGCCTATGCATGTATAATGACATACTGAACTAATAAAGGGAGTCAATCTGTTTTGTAAATCCCACTTGTGCAATTCCAGAATTAAAGGAGAACTAGAGTGGAGGAAAAAACAAGAATGGGGTATAAAAAAAAAAAGAAATGAGATTGCCTCCCATAGCCGGAAGCTTTCCAAAAACCTTTTTTTTTAAATTCTTTTCTCTCTTTCTCTCTCTCTCTCTCTCTCTCTCTCTCTGTGAGCTTATTGGTATCTTATTAGATATGTCTCTGCCATACAAAGTTATTGTGCTGGGAGTCTTTTCAAGGCCCAAATCCGAGCAAAGCCTGCAATAATCTGTCAGCTGAGGGAGATGCCCCCACCGACAAGGGTCTCCTAATCCACATAGATCAATAGCAGACTGGCTGGCTGCTCCCCCGGCCACCCCGGCCCCCGGTACCACGGTCCACCCAGCGACAGCAGCATCCTCTGGGACTTGTGTCACATTCGGGGAGTCTCAGCGGGACATCATGGGGTTAATGAGAGGGATAATGGAGGCATATTAGAGTCAATATGTGACCTTTGGATATGGGTCAGTGGGAGCGGCGCTGCACACCACAGCCAATCACCATCATACCACTAATAGCT
The DNA here is from genome assembly GCF_030273125.1 of Centropristis striata. Taxonomy (NCBI): domain Eukaryota; kingdom Metazoa; phylum Chordata; class Actinopteri; order Perciformes; family Serranidae; genus Centropristis; species Centropristis striata. The sequence goes on from NC_081520.1 coordinate 19,433,271, forward strand.
CCTTTATGGAATACAGACTCTCCAATTACCCCGCATGCCTCGACACACATCTGCGTACAGCTGGCCCTGCTTGTCAAAACACAGATGATGTTCTCCCAGATCCAGCAATTTGAGTTTTAATTTACATGTGTGGCGAGAGGCCGACATGGCAGCTCGCACGTTTTTAAGTGTTGACGAGTCTCCGGACTGACAGATCTGCAACAGAGTGAGTTATAAATGAAGATCGGCTCTCCCTGAAACATAAAGATTTTACTCTTCATCTCTGCCTTTCTCTGCCTCTCCAGAAAACGAGATCTCTCTGCTGCCCTTCTGCCTTCATTTCCCGGAGCTGCAGGGCAGAGCAGACACACTGTGCCATAAGGGATGGACTTATAGAACGGTGAATGGCGGTGATTTGATTCATTAGATTGCTTGAGATCACTGCCAGATTATAAACTCTGACAACTGGCTGTCATCTCGGAGACAGGAGCCCATTGGTATTTTTATCCTTAATACGGCTATCTCCAGGGATGTCCAAGCCAATCATGGCTCTAATGAGGGAGACAGGAGTGAGGGGCAGTACAGGATATTGTTCCTTCAGGCTGGTTATGCTGCTTTATAAATCAGTTGCTTGGTGAGTGAAGACACATGTCAAGTGCTCGCAATACTGTGGGTCAAAGAATGCTATGTGGCATATCTACTATGTGACTGTGTGGAGAGAAATGGCGATACAGAGATGAGATTGAGGTTGCAGCCAAGTGTAGCACCTTTTTGTTCATATATTTTCATCTCTGAAGTTAAATGTGGCACCAAGTGTTGCATTATTGCTGCCTAATATCTGTCTATGCTGCCTTCTTGGCCAGGTCACTCTTGGAAAAAGAAAACTGCTTTGCCACATGCACGGGCACAAGCTATTCCTTATATATATTTTCTAAAATCTTACTCCTTTCATTAAAAATTAAAACAAATATTAAACATACTTTAAAAAGTGTAATAAAATGAATAAAATAGAGTGAATAAAATGAGTAAAGTGAATAAAATTCGCAAAATGAATAAAACAGTAGGTTAGAAGGATCAGTACGACGCTAACAGTCAGCTATCTGGAGCACAGAGAATAGGGACATATATTTTGTTTTTATTTTGCCACTATTTCTTTAAAATTCATGTCTTTTTATATACTCTCCTAGGAGGGAGTGCTAGGTGCTGCTAAAATCGGGACAATGGTAGACCTCTTAAAAAATCAAAGTTAAAAGAAGATAAAATAAAATAAAATGTTTTATAAGAGATATTGTACAAAAACATCTCTCTCTATATGCATTAAAATACAAAGGTCACATGAAAGGGGAAAAGAAACATGCTTATGACCTTAGGGTTAGGATTAGGGTTAGTGTTAGTGTTAGGGTAAAAAGGGTCCTATGTTCCCCAGTCTCATACAAGGAGGGGAACATAGACATGCTCCCCGTTCTCCTGGTGAAAGTCTGCGGTTTGTTTGACCCATCTATCTCCCCTCCCTCTCTCCCAGACAATCACTACTACTACATCAAAAAGATGGTAGTGGAGGAAAGTCTAAAGTCTAAAAAAAGTGTCTAGTCGTATCTTGCTGCCTGAACAAAAACCTTATATTGTAGTTATATTTTTAGCGGGGACACCAGTCTGCACATGGACCCTGGTCCTGTGGCTCTTGAGTCTGTTTGGCCCTCCACCAACGTCCCGTTTACTGCATCATAATCACTAACAACTAACATGAAACATGGGTCGTAACAAGCTGCGCTTCCTGGCTCACACTAATATGGGTTATATACTCATTGTAATGCATTACTTTATCTATCTGTCCATCTGTCTGTCTGTCTGTCTGTCTGTCTGTCTGCTTGACAACAACACAAGCCTGTGCATAGCTCTGATCCAAACAGCAGATGCAGAGTGTTTACTGATTTCCAAGATGATTGCATTGGAAACATAAAAGATAACAAGTGTGCTCTATTGCTCTCTGCCCGGGAATACGAACCATTAAAAATGTATGTTTGCAGCTACATTTGAAAGACAAAGACGTAAATCTTTGTCTTCTCTGCGAGCTGTTTTCTCCTTCATACTTATGTGTAAATGTGCGACTCATGTACTCGACACGAGGAGCCCCTCAGCGTTAATACACCGGGGGAGATTGTGAAAGATGAAAAGCACCGTGCTTATCATTACACCCCATTCTCTTAGCAGCAGACCACTATTTCCTGCAGCATACCATGTATGTTTTAAAATTCAGCAGCGGCTCACGTGTAACTTTAAAAGAGCAATCAATACGAGTACTGTGAGATTTGAAGTAAAACACACATTTTCTCTCATTCTAATCTGCAGATTTGGACAGAAAGCTAGTGTTTATATTAGGGTCCTGTAGGGCTGCATGATTATGGCAAAAATGATAATCACAATTATTTTGATCAATATTGTAATCACGATTATTCATCATGTTAGGGAAAACATCTGTATTTTTATTGCAGTACTTTAAAACAAACAATAGGAACAGTTGTTAGTGTCTGGTGCTTGTTGTAAACAAACAGAGATCGCTAACTGTTAGCCTGTTAGCACATACACACTGTACTGCTACAGAGCTAACTGTTAGCCTGTTAGCACATAAACACTGTACTGCTACAGAGCTAACTGTTAGCCTGTTAGCACATACACACTGTACTGCTACAGAGCTAACTGTTAGCAATTTGCAGACTGGATGCTAAGGGGTTAACATCCCCTCCGGCTCTGTAGCTGGGAGAGACTGCTGCAGGAGGACTGTGCTGCTTCATTAAGAAGAGTAAGAACGAGTCTCCAAAAGTCTCCAATAACACCAGAAAAAGTCGCTGGATTTGTCTCCAGTCGCTTTTTTGAAAAATAGTCGCTAAGTGGGTCTGAAAGTCGCTAAATATAGCAACAAAGTAGCTAAGTTGCCAACACTGCTTCACCGGCTTTTACAAATGTCGCGTGTTGTTGTGGCGTCGAGTACTACGTCACATCCTGCTTAGAGTTCTATCCAATCAGCAACCAGGCTGTTTTCAGGGGAGAAAAACGGCCCCACTCCCTGGTGGTTGGTGGACTACTGGTGTAGAAAGTGCTTGATTAGATATGCAGGAGAGACGCATTTTAAAAAGGAAATATCACAGACAATCAGGTTAATTTAATCGTCGCGGACAAAATCGTGATCACAATTAAAATTTGATTAATTGTGCAGCCCTGACGAGTACCGTGAGACTTGAAGTTGAAAGTAAAAACACACATTTGCTCTCATTCTGAACTGCATATTTGGACATAAAGCTACTAGTGATTATATTACAGTGTGTGTTTCGCCCTCTCTGCCTCGGTGCTGTGGAAGATGCAGAGAGGATATGAATGTTGTTAGTGATAAGGAGCACAGCAACAGAGTGATGCTCTCTGAGGAAGGAGTTAACAATAAAAATGGGAGTGAAAGTGGAACTGCATCTTGCCCTAAGTGCATCTTCAGTGAATCATGGAGCCCCGGGGACATGCTGCCGTCCTCCTGCCTCTCAGGGACATAATGTCTCCGTCTGTGTGGACCTCCACGGAGATCTGCACCATCCAAATGTGTGAAAATGTCTGTGTATGTTTTCTTATGAAGCAATCTCATTCGTAACACATGGGAACAAATTTCTGATTTAAAAAAAACACCCTTCAATTACTCCCCTTGGCAAGGCCGTGTTACTCTCCTGACTTGGTGTAGATCTACATTTGTAAAAGAGAAAAAAAAAATGTTGAGATGTACATTTTTCATTAATGGCTCAAGGCGATGGATTTCATATGCAAGCCTCGCTGCTGATTATTTTGGAATAATCACTCCATTACATGAACATGTCTCCAAGGCATAGTGTGTGTAGCGTGTGTGTGTGTGTGTGTGTGTGTGTGTTTCCTCAAAATAAATATATTGTTCTCAAAGCAATAGTTGTTTCATCTGGGGTAAAATATGAATTTTCTCTGCAGCAGTGAAAATAAAAGTTATCTAAATGATAGCGCTAACAGAGGAAATGCCCACAACAATTTCAAAACCCACATTATTGTGGGAGTTGTGTTATATCACAGCTAGAAGACATTGTTTCACTAATCAGTTTTCAACCTCTGTGAAGAACTGATTAATGGCAAACTAAAAAAAAATGTTTTTACAAGGATTTAACTAATTATTACAATACCAATAACTGTGATAATATGATCCTAACCCAGGGGTGTGCTGCTGTGAAGCATCAACCTAAATGAACCTTTTTTCTTTAAACAATAGGCCTGTCGGGGCATTGTCCTCATATGATTTATGATTCCTGAGAGAGATATATACAGAAACAATCTCATAAAATATATATTTTTCATGTGCACAAGAGGGACATTCTTTGTGTTATGCACCCTGGGAAGAAACAACAAATGCACATAGAAAAAAAAACAATCCAAACACAGCATGTGCAAGCAGTTGTCTTCAAGGAATAACATCACACATAATCTTTTACTAACCTTTTCTGCAGTAAAAAGAGCAAACAGTTCCTCGGGTTTGTCAAACATTTTGTTGTTTTTATCGCTGTTCCCTAACTCTTGATTTGTTAGCGGCATAATTTAAGTTCCACTGTTATTCATTTCGCATTTTAATCTCCTTTTTGACATTTTCTATTTATAAGCGTCTTGTTTTGCAGAAAGATATGAATCTTTGTTTCAGAATTGATTACTTCACTACTGAGTAAGGTGCATGATTATACATCCTGAATTATTTGAGGAGGCACAAATGCATATATTATGCATGAAAAAAAGATTGATACATATGTATTTATGAGCAAGAGACTCAGTTGAGCTACTTTAGCATATAACTAAGGCTTATTTTATGCATTTCAGCTGTATCTGCAGTGTGTGTAGAGTGGATGGTCTGAGCAGAGAGTGCAGAGCTTCCAGGCTCCAAAACTCAAAGAGTTTTCAAATCACACAATCTCTTCAGTGCAATAAGTTTGGATGAAATAACCCAAAAGCTGGCATCAAATTAATTGCACATGCCACAGGTGCTCCCTACAAAAATGCCCCCAAAAATTCCACAGTCAAATTAGCTGCCAGTGCAGTAAGTAAATGTTTCTTTGTAAGAATTCTTTAAGTAAGTAAAAATATCTAGACACTGGAAAATCAATGATGTCTTAAAATAAATCCAACAATACTTAATTTGAGCAATTGTGGCTTGAAAAGCCCGACTGTAGTAACATTAAAATAAGCCAGAAATACTTGAAACGAGCACATTTTTTTACTCATTTCAGTATCTGTGGGTAGATACTGGTGGTAGAAAATGCTTTCCCTACATGGTTTGGTTCAATGCTTTTAATTGTCAATACCATATCATTCATTACTTTGATCTCCTTTAACTTAATGCTAATGGTGATAAAGGATGAGGTATATTTCATCGTACATGATGCATCGTAACGTTTTGTGTGCTGGTGGGGCTCCATGTTGTGCAGAATGGGCCCTTTTTATTTTTTCGCCCTTCAAACAGACTGAGTCCGCCACTGAATGGCAAACAAAAAAGTTAGCCTACTTACAGAGATCTTCTGCTTCAGCGTGTTTGTAACAATCCACTCTTCTCCGTGCCAGCGTGCTGAGCTTGTGTAACACATAGCAGGGGTGGATGAGAGACGGACAGAGCTGATTGAAGTATCGACTTCCTACATGATTATGAGTTCAGCCTCAACACGAGAGAAGAGAAGATGCTGCAGCGTGATAATAAATCACACAAAAATGTACAAATAAAACACATCTGAACTTATCAGTCTCTCTCTACTGCATCCTAGTCAGTGTTTGAGTGTTTGTAACATGAATGGATGAAGAGAACTGGATGTAACGTTTGAGGCGAGGGCCCATTCATTCCTATGAAAGCTTCTCAGTGGCGCACACTGCAAAAAAATATGTCTTTGGTTTGTGGACAAAACAAGAGATTTGAGGACGTCATCTTGTGGTTTGGGAAACACTCATTGATATTTTTATACATTTTGTGTCTTTTTGTGTCTTTTTTTGGTTGTTTTGTGTCTTTTTTTGGTCTTTCTATGTCTTCTTTTAATCAATTTGTGTCCTTTTTTGGTCATTTTGTGTCTTTTTTTGGTCATTTCGTGTCTTTTATAGTCATTTTGTGTATTTTTGGTCATTTTGTGTCTTTGTCAAATTTTTTGGTCATTTTGTGTCATTTAGTCATTAGTCATATTTTTCAACATTTTATTGACCAAACAACTAATCGATTATTCGTTTAAATAATCGACAGATAAATTGATAATGAAAATAATCGTTAGTTGCAGCCCTATATATATAGATTTGGTTGCTGTTTCAAACCATTTTCTGGGTGGCATCCTTACTTTCATGGGTGTGTAAAAACTAAATATTTGTACTATAAACCAAAAGGTCAAGCAGTAAAGCTGCAACAAATAGAAGACGCCTCCATTGTAAGTGAGTGCTGCTGTCAATCCCTGTGTGTGCAAACACAAACATTTCTCTATTCATAAATTAAAAGGTATTCCTCTCCGTCTCTGCTCCACGTCGAGGGCTACATGATGAATTGGCCGAGTGCGAGCCGGCGACGGGAACTACATTGTTCATGGACGATCAACCCTCGCTAATTATCGTTGGACCCAGTGGTTGTAATTCCACTGTTTGGCCACTATGTTGTTTCCCAGGTACCAATAGCAGAACTGACAACTTCAGATCTTATCAATACTAGTTTGCTGCAACAATTATTCTATTAATTGTGTCTTTTTGTCTCATTTTTTAGTCATGTTGTGTATTTTTGTGTCTTTTTTTGGTTGTTTTGTCAAATTTTTTTGTCATTTTGTGTCTTTTTTTTGTCATTCTGTGTCTTCTTTAAGTCAATTTGTGTCTTTTTTTGTCATTTTGTGTCTTTTTGTCTCATTTTTTAGTCATGTTGTCTCTATTTGTGTCTTTTTTTGGTCGTTTTGTGTATTTTTGTCTAATTTTTTTGTCATTCTGTCTTTTTGTCTCATTTTTTAGTCATGTTGTCTCTATTTGTGTCTTTTTTTGGTCGTTTTGTGTATTTTTGTCTCATTTTTTTGTCATTCTGTGTCTTTTTGTGTCTTTTTTGGTCATTCTGTGTCTTCTATTAGTCAATTTGTGTCCTTTTTTGGTCATTTTGTGTCTTTTTTTTCATTTTGTGTCTTTTTTTGGTCATTTTGTGTCTTTTTGTCAAATTTTTTAGTCATTTTGTGTCTTTTGTGTCTTTTTTAGTCGTTTTGTGTCGTTTTGTCTCATTTTTTAGTCATTTTGTGTCTTTTTGACGTCATCTTGTGGTTTGGGAAACACTGATTATCATTTTTATACATTTTATTGACCAAACAATTTATGGATTAATCGTTTAAATAATTGACAGATTAATCGATAATGGAAATAATCGTTTTTATGAATTCGTTTTTTATCGATTTAGAACCTGTTTCAAACCATTTTCTGGGTGGCATCCTTACTTTCATCGGTATGTAAAAACGAAATATTTGTACTATAAACCAAAAGGTCATGCAGTAAAGTTGCAACAAATAGAAGACGCCTCCATTGTAAGTGAGTGGTGCTGTCAATCCCTGTGTGTGCAAACACAAACATTTCTCTATTCATAAATTAAAAGGTATTCCTCTCTGTCTCTGCTCCACGTCGAAGGCTACATGATGAATTGGCCGAGTGCGAGCCGGCGACGGGAACTACATTGTTCATGGACGATCAACCCTCGCAGAAAAGTCTGAGGCAATGATGTGTTAGCACGTCCTCCTGAGATGAGTCACCCTGATGCCTTCTGACAGGCCTCGTTCCACGAGTGAGAGAGGCTAACCAGGAGTGCAGCTTCGCCCCAAACACATGCTGCAGGCCAGACTCCATCTGGCCCAAATGAGACCAAGGGAAGGGAGGTTAAAAATAACCAAGAGGGAAGGTATGGCAGCAAGACAAGGCAGGATGAGATGAAAGCCTGCACGCACAGTAGTAGGCCGCCATTCAGGCAGAACTGCACCACAGCCTCCATTTATTGATTTGTTGTGTTTTTCTGACAGAAAAAACCAGCAGCTGTGGTTGCCAGAACTTTACTGTAATAGCAACCTGGTCTCACAGGAATCCGTGAAATAGCCACGCATTCGCTTAACTCAAAATCCGTGGAATAGCCACGGATTCACTCAAATTTCCGTGAAACTGACACTGATTTCACTACAATGCAAGTTAATGACAGTCATATCCCGTGGCTATTCCAACATACAAAGTGATTATGTACATTCACTGAGTGAATATTTAGAAAATAAAACATATATTTCTCGCTAGAAATGTGATCAAAATCCACTTTTATGCAGAAACTAAGTCAAAATATTAATTTTTTCAATACTGTCCGCCATGTTTTTTGTTCTGACCGCCGGGACCTTGAAAGTCACGTGACTTGGAACAAACCAATAGGAAAAAATATCCATTTTGAGTTAGCATTGATATGCTAATGGCTACTCTTGTAGCTGTCACAAGCAGCACCACTAGCATCAGTTAGCCGCTAGCATTAGTTAGCCGCTAGCATCAGTTAGCCGCTAGCTTTCGCTAATGACCGAATTTCACCGCTTTCCCGCCTTTCACAACAAAGAAATAAGAGTTAGCAGAACTATTGTCCCTTGTTTTGAACCCCAACTTAAAGATATAAGTAACAACAACTCACAAACTTGTTTTTGAGCAGACAACTGGCTTCCTTTGTTGTGCTAACTTACATTATTGCCCTAAATGTCAATAATTTATATTTCCAAGTTTTACCAACTTAAATCACTGTTTTAGGCAAAAAACACAAGTTGGCTTTTTGCAGCAGTGCAGGATGAGATGAAAGCCTGCATGCACAGTAGTAGGCCGCCATTGAGGCAGAACTGCACCGCAGCCTCCATGGGCAAACAAGCTTTATTGATTTGTTGTGTTTTTCTGACAGAATAAGGTTCAAATGAAAACATAATCCTGACAGTTAAGCCTGTTCGGAAAAAAAATATACAAGAAATGTGCAGCAAAAGCTAATCCACTTGTTAATCCATTGAACTAATAGCGCTATACGTTTGACTTTCCGCAGCTCATTCTCTTTATTTTTTTCAGTCAGCTCAGACAATATCATCACGTCGGATGGACATATGAATGGCGTTTTCATAAAAACAACCCGGATTAATATCTAATCTGTCATTTTGAGAAGGATCAAAGACAGTCTCGTCATTGTGGACGTCTTTTGTTAGTGGCAAAATTATTGCCTTTCAACGTGTTTTTGTCAGCTGGAATTGTTGCAGAAATAAAAATTCTTCTTTGGAAAGGGTGATATTAAAAAAGAAGAGTAAATCACTGGTATCAGATGGAAGCATAGCCACCACACACACACACACACACACACACACACACACACACACACACACATTCTTGTACTTCTATCTTTGTGAGGACCCTCATTTGAACAGTGAATTCCCTTGCAAGGTTATAATAGTTTTGGATTTTTCTTTAGTTTTAGTTTTAATTTTGTTGTGAATTTTTGTTTTCAAATTAAGTTAGTTTTAATTAGTTTTTAGAGTGAGTTTGCTAATTTTAATTTAATATATATATTTTTTTTTAATTCTTTAGTTTTAGTTTAGTTTGTATTAGTTTTATTTTTATTTTTTGTAATGGGGTATTTGTTGGGTGGGAGATTAAAAGAGGTCACAGTAAATGTTGCCTTTATTTCCTTTGTCTGATCCATCTTCATTATGTATGAAAAAAGTTGACAAAGACGAAAACGAAGGACATTTTCACTATAATTTTAGTCAGTTTTGTAAATCTTAAAAAAAAAAAGCCTTTAAAGAAGTGAGGACCGTCCGAAATGTCCTCTCTTTGCAAAAATGTCCTCACTCTGTTGGTTAAAAACGTGTTCTGGTCCTCATTATGTAGGAAGTACAAGAACACACACACACACACACACACACATGCTCTGGTTTATTATTATTCATGATAGGAAAGTAAATGTTTGTTGTTGAGATCAGTGAAGACATCGGCTGAATCTGATAAAGTGGAACGTTCTCCAAATCGTTAAAATATAAGATGTGTTTTGAAATCTCTTGCATTCTGTTACACCTTTTCTTTTTATAAACGTGTTAATCCGGATTTCATTTGCGGTCCCGTGTCAAAGTGGCTTTCTTCCAGACAACCCAAACACTCTGGCCGGCCTCTTTTCTCTCTTTCCCATGAGTTCTTATCATCTCTGGGCAGTAAACGGACATCAGACAGAATCCTCGTTTGAAGACCTGCTCTCTGCCGTCACACTTCATTGTGGAAAGATATCTGTCCATTTCCTGTTTAAAAAAAAAGAAAGAAAAGGTTCACGGTTGAGTTCGGCTGCGTGGCCCTGTGCCTCCAGCTTGGCATTAACCCCACTCGGCTCTCTCTCTCTCTCTCTCTCTTGGCCTCCTGCCTTTCTTCCACATTCTGCTATCTTGGTGGATGGTTAGCAGGACTTGGATGGGAGGAGGAGGAGGAGGAGGAGGGAGAGGAGGAGGAGGAGGAGGAGAGAGGGGTAAGAGGGTTGGCTGGGGATGAACTGACAGGTTATTACTGGCTTTGTGGGGGATTAGTCCATAAAAGCCCCCTCAGCCCTATGGCCAGAACGGCCAGAACCCTAGCAAATAAGATAAAATAATCTCTGTAAAAATGGACAGAGAGACAGAGAGACAGACAGACAGACAGAGAGAGAGAGAGAGAGAGAGAGAGAGAGAGAGAGAGAGAGAGAGAGAGCGACAGACAGACAGACAGACAGACAGACAGAGAGAGAGAGAGAGAGAGAGAGAGAGAGAGAGAGAGATACCCAACTACCCTACACTGTCAAAATGAAACAAAAAAACTGTTGTTTTTACGGTGAAAAAAACAGCAGCTGAGATTGCCATTTTATTCCATATTTTGCTGTATAAATAAAAAGTTTTTCCATCAAAAGAGAATATATATATAATATATTCCAGAAAATACTTTATAAATGCTCCATAAATAAAAGATTTTACCATTAAATATTCGTGTTTTATCGTAAAAAATAAAACTGTTATTTTTAAGGTAAAAAAATGTCAGCTGTGGTTGCCAGAACATTACCGTAATAAATATGGGAGAACTTTTTTTAATATTACGGTAAAAAGATATTGGCACTGTTGATTTCCATTTAAGATTGCCATTTTATTCAATTTTTTACTGTATAAATAAAAAAAAAATGTTTCCATGAAAATAAACATTGTTTTGCTTTATAATTGACACGAAAATACTGTATAAAATAAAGATTTTGCCAAGAAATATTAGTGTTTTACTGTACAATTAACAGTATCTAATATAAAATACTACTTCATTCTGTATAAATTCCTCTAAAATATCATACACTGTAAAGAAAAAAAAAACAACAACTTGATTTTACGGTAAAAAACCAGCAGCTGTGGTTGCCAGAACTTTACCGTAATATTTAAAAAAGTTTTACCGTATTTATTACGGTATAAATAAAAAGTTTTTCAATCCAAAGAAACGCTGTTCTGCCATTTAATTGACAAGAAAATACTTTATAAATGCTGCATAAATTAAAGATTTTACCATAAAATATTACAGTATATTTTGTTAGAGATATGGTGTTTAGTACATTCACCAGTGAGAAAAAGTATTTTTTACAAAAAATAAATGCAAAAATTACTGTGATGCTTGTATATATATATTACAGTATATTTTTGTTCCACACACGGTGCCAGAGTATTTTACAGTAGAGTAATGTATTTTCAAAAAAAAAAAAAAAAAATATATATATATATATATATATATATATACTGTTTTGGCTGATATATACATTAACAGTGTTTCATTGTTACTGAAACTGAATTAACCTATTTATCATGTTACATATTTTACTGTCATAGTTTAGCAGTTTTTCACCGTAAAATCTAGACATTTTTTACAGTGTAGTGCTCTTCAACGAGAGAGAAAAAAATCTTCAATCTGTCCTAATTTTTTTGTTTCCGTTTTTTTTTTTTCCTCTCTGAAAAACCGTGCCTGGGGATATGTCAGTTGGAATGAGATTAAACTCCCACAGCATCGAGATGGGAAACGGGAGTGGAACACTGCAGCATCTAAAATGCTTGGAGCTGGTGTTTATAAAAGCTGTGTTCTCTCCTCTGGTTCAATAGATGAGGATCTGACTCATGTGGGCTGTTGCATAAACAGGTGCAATCATTATCGGGGACCTAGTTCAGTTGGGGAACTCTGCTCTCCCAACCTTGAATTTAAAAATCAGCTTCTCCGACACATAATCATGTTCTCTCTTTACCTGATATGAGCAAAAAAATGTTGGCACTGGTCTTGCGGGTCCTTGGAGTGGTGAAAGTATTCATCACATTATCAAATGTGAAGTATAAAATATGATTATTAAATGCAGTGTAGACCTGCTGAAGATAGAACTGCCGGAGGCTATTGCCCTCTGGTTGACTGACAGACAATTTTACCTCCCACTAAACAAAAAATTCGGAGGCCAGTTTGATTAAACCTGCAGGGGATTGGATAAATATGCAGGCAGCAGACCAAATATCATAAACATCTTTATGCAAAAGAGAGTTTAATACAGCTCCATAACAATAAGGCTCAAAGATTACCAGTGGATTGAGACCTCTACAACACACAAACAATATTTTAACTCAGTAATCCGTAAATGAAAATTATGGGATATATACCACAGACCAAGTGGACCACATAGAACACATTTATGATGTTTTTTTTTTCAAAAATACTACCCCTTGTATGTAGAATATTTTTCTTAAAATTCTTGAAATAAGGCAAAAGCCGTGGAATCTTTATATCAAACAAGAACAACTTCTGACTAAGAAGAACTATCTTATTAGACAAAAAATAAGCAGATATCCCCTTGATCTGAGATATTTCATCTTACTTAGATTTCAGTTTTTGCAGTTTGTATTTTCTTGTGCATGTTGTATGTTACATGCTTCTTAATACTTAAACACTGAACAGTTTGCAACAAAAGTATTAAACTAGTTTTGGTCCAGTTTATGGACAAAAAGTAAAAGATAAATGTGTTTCCTCCATGAGATAAGACTTCAAAATAAAGAGTGCCAGTGGTTTATTTTAGTGCAGGTGGTCTCTGTGGTTTTCATAAACCAGTATTGAAGTAAAGCTGCTGCAGAGAAACACAGATTCTCTCAGCGTTCCCACAGAAAGTCCCCCGAAGTCACTCACTCATCCAAATGAACTAATTGCCTTGGAAAGGATCCAAATCCATTTCCAGACAATGCAAAAACAGGCCGCGTGGAAACATATAAGTAATTTGAAGAGGTTAATTTGTGTACATTTGGCTTGTAAAACGTCTGGCTCTCTTTGAAAACACTTGTCTTCAACAATCCTTTTGACCAAGATTTTCAAATCCTTCATATTAAGGATTAATATTTCTCTCTCCACTTCCTGTCCTGGCATCAGAATCACATTATTATCCTGGGAATCCTGCGAAAGTGACTCGTTTTTAATGTTTAACTTCAGCGAGAGTCAAAACTCTACAATTATACAATCCTACAATGTCATTTAACGGACACTTTTATACAAAGAGACGAACAAATGAGAGTTAACCCTTTGGAGTTTGGGGCTGTTTTGATGGTTTTGACTATTTTTTATTCTGCCTTTATAAACGACTTAGGAAAATGTTTATCATTCCATGCTGGTATCATTTTTTTTCTTTTTAACACAACCTCACCTGATTATTATTTTGTCATTTTGACTTACTGGATCAACATTTTGAACACAAAAACACACACAAAAAATAGAAAAAAACATACATAAAAAACACATAAGAACACAAAAATACACAAAAATCAACATTTTGAACACAATAAAACAGAAAATACAAAAAACACACAAAAAAAAATACAAAAAAACACATAGGAACACAAAAATACACAAAAATCAACATATTGAACACAAAAACAAACGAAAATACAAAAAACACACACAAAAAACATGAAACTCACACAAAAACCCACATAGGAACACAAAAATACACAAAAATCAACATATTGAACACAAAAACACACAAAAAATACAAAAAACAAACACATAAAAAGCATGAAACACACAAAAAATACAAAAAAAAAAACATACATAAAAAACATGAGAACACAAAAATGCACAAAAAATGACAAAAAGCACAAAAAAACACATGTAAAAACACAACTTTTTAAACAAAAAACACAGAAAAAACCCATTAAAAAAAACCACATTAAAATTTCAAGGTTTATTTTTTAGAATGTCAATGGTCTGACGTGGTACTGATACTGACGTGTCCCTGAAGTTTGGTTATTTCTTTAGAAGAACAAATTCTAGATAAATTTGCATCAAGATCTTATAATTATTACAACATAAATTCACATGCAGCTTGAACTTTGCTATAACTGGAAGGAAAATTAAATTCTAAGTTCATTGCCTGTGATCTGTAAGAACAGCCTCCAGGAAGGAATTTGACAATGTTTCATCTTAGAAAAAAACAAATTTGTTAAACCAAATCATTTGACCTTTTTTTTTAAAGTGATTCAATGAAGCTGAGATGATTCTGTGTTCTGTCCTGAGAGCTGATTTGGACTCGTTTTAATTTTTTCGTGCTGCTCAGGATGACGTTAAATCTAATGTATTTCAAGAGGAAGCATCTTTCGTGCACCACATATTTTACAGCTGTGCCGTCGTGCTTCTGATGATCACATTTATGTGTTTTCAATGTCTTAATAGATGTTTAAAAATTGATATCTTGTCTTTCTGTAATTTATAGGCCCCGGAAGCACACTGTTTTCATGTGCAGGCGGCACATATGACAAAAAATAAGATAATTTTTGTGTTTCTTTCGGGTTAGAATGTATTAATTTGTTATTATAATGTATACTGATCATTAACAATACTGCAGAGTTGTGCAGTGGCCATCGCTATGAAATAAAGTAATTTCATTGTGTTGTGAATTTTTGCTGCTGCTGCTGGATTTTCAGCTCTGCGGCAAAAAAATGTGATTTAGAATAGAATAAAAACGCCTTTATTGTCATTGTACATAGCACAACAAAATTAGAGTGCAACTCCCATAATGCATAAAAAAAATGAAGAACAACAACACATAAACACTTAAGGACAATAAGATATAGAGGTATAAAAAGTATAAAATATCACAGCAAGAATAAATAATTGAATGGCAAAATACAGAATATAGAATAAATAGCTATGTAAATAGCTATGTGTGTAAAGGAGGCCTTTCAAAATAAAAGCGAGCATACCGGAAACACATATTTTCCATTCCCTGTGTTTATTTCTTGGGTCTTTATTTTATGTATACATACATAAAAATAATCAACCTTCTGCCTGCTCATTGGCTGATATGCATTTATTACAGTCAAAAGCACAGTTTTTAAACCAAATGGTGCCAAAAGTAATAAAGTAATCTCTAAACTTCCGTCTGTGCTGATGATAGAAATTATGACTCAGCGTTTTCTGTCCTCTTACAGTTTGCAGCGTTGGGAAATTATTCTCAGGCATAAAGCTTTTAACCAATCTGACGATGTGCTGGAAATATAATTCTTATCATGATTGGATAGTAAATACATATATTGTTGCATGCTGAGAACAAAAAGAGCAATCTTGGGCGCGAGGTATGCAATTTATATTATTATTAAGTATATAGTATATATGGACTGGGGGGGGGGGGGGGGGGGGGTTTAAATAATGTCATGACAATAATATTTTGTTTATGCTGTTATGCAATCTATTGGAAAATGTTTTGTTTTACACAGTTTGCATGTACAATGTGCTCACAGAATGTGAAGCAAAAAACATGTATGGATGGATGGATTTCACAGCAGTCTGGTTTTTAAGTACAATAAAATGCAACAGAATAAAATACTGAGGTAGAATAAATAAAAACAACAATAGAAAAAAAACACAGAATACAACAAGGACACTTAAGAGTTAAAAGAAGATCAACTGGTAGGTAAGGTGCAGTCGCAACATGATGGTAATAATGTTAATGTGACTAGACAATATATAATAATAATAATAATAATAAGGCCAGTATAATAATAATAATAATAGTATATCACAGTATATATTTATAATAGTAATGGCAGCAACAGAATATGTATATAATAATATATAATAATAATAATAATAATAATAGTAGTAGTAGTAGTAGTAATAGTAATAATAATAACATAGCAATGTGTCATATATTTAGCCTGGGCTAAATAATATATATATATATATATATATATATATATATATATATATATATATATATATATATATATATATATATATATGCTTTACGCTTTTTTCTCTTAAATCTGTGACTTTTTTCACGCAGATTTGCCACTTTAAATCTCTTAAATCTGCGACTTTTTTTCTTGTAGATTTGCCACTTTACTCTAGTAAATCTGCAACTTTTTTCTCGAAATATTTTTATAGTACGGGCATGATTATATATATGCATATAAATACTTGACTATACAAGATATACATACAATAGATAATATACTAAGAGTAGAATAACATGAAACCAGGTGAAACATAAAAGTCAAAGGTATTAAATATCTTGTTTTGCCCTAAATGTTGTTGCTGAAATAATAACTTGTAAGTGTGTCCTCACTGCAAAAAAAGAAAAGTTGGGTGAACTCAACATTTCAAGGCAACAAACTTTGATAAAATTTTAAGTTGGACAATTAAACTAAATAGGCTATTTTAAGTTTTGTTTTTGAGTTTGTTCAACTCTGAATTCAGATATTTTAACTTATAATTTTACATTATAATAACTTTTAATCCTTACTTCTGCTAACTTCTGCAATGTGCAGAATTGGCACGATTGTAACGCAGCTATGAAATGTCAGCTAATGTTGCGACCACAATTTTGAGTTAGCATTGATACGCTAATGGCTACTCTTGTAGCTGTAACAAGCAGCGCCGCTAGCATCAGTTAGCTGCTAGCATAAGTTAGCCGCTAGCTTTCGCTAATGACCGCATTTCACAACAAAGAAATAAGAGTTAGCCGAACTATTGTCCCTTGTTTTGAACCCCAACTTAAAGATATAAGTAACAACAACTCACCAACTTGTTTTTGAGCAGACAACTGGCTTCCTTTGTTGTGCTAACTTACATTATTGCCTTAAATGTCCATAATTTATATTTCCAAGTTTTACCAACATAAATCACTATTTTAGGCAAAAAATACAAGTTGGCTTTTTTGCAGTGCTGAAGCTGAATGAGTCCCAGCTGAGTTAGAGCTGAGGGTGTGTCTGTCTGTCTGTTGTTTCTCTCCAGATGAAGTCTGAGCTGATGAATGATGGTAAACCTCCTCTCTTCTTCTGTTATTTACTGGTGCTCCACCATCAGATCCACTGCTCCTGGTTGATGTAAAACATGTGGGAGTGATGTGCCAGTTATGTGTGAAGCCCCCTCCCACATCTATTATTGATGTTGTAATTAGCACCAGTTAATTCCTCCTAACCTACAGTAAACACCACGAGATGATGATGAGGATTTCTTAATGAAACATCAGATCTTCTCCTTGCAGCCAGACTATTTCTCTTCTAAACTTGCTGCAGGAATGCAGGAAAGCTTAAAATGCCATCATCATCATAACTAATAAACATTTTACTAAAGGAAAACATGAGGATTTAATAAACCACCGTGTGCATTTTAAATGTAATGTTATGTTAATTTGAATGCTTCACCGACTTGTAGTTGTTGTTATTAGCCCATTAACTCTATGGAGTCTTAAAGGGCTATTTTGTCCATTTTGAGTCCTTTTCATGCCTTTTTAGGTCTTTGTAAGTCATTTAGTTTTTTGTCATTTGTGTCTTTTTTGGTACTTTTGTGTTTTATGTGTCTTTTTTGGTGATTTTGTGTATGTTGATTCATCCTTTTTAGTTATTTTGTGTCCTTTTTTGATCATTTGTGTCTTTTTTGGTCATTTTGTGTCTGTTGTTGTGTCCTTTTTAGTTATTTTGTGTCTTTTTTCTGGGTCATTTTGTGTCTGTTGTTGTGTCTTTTTTAGTTATTGTGTCTTTTTTTAGTCATTTTGTGTCTTTTTTTTGGGTCATTTTGTGTCTTTTTTGTCATTTTGTGTCTTTTTTAGTCCAACATGAAATATGATTTTGAATCTTTTTTTTTTACTTTCAAAACATTATCATGCTCAATAAAGAAATTTAATGTGTCAAATGTGAACAAAGGTGTCAAATCTAACATAAGAGGGTTCCATCCAGTTCTATCATTTTATACTAAATCTATTTGAGCTTGTCTCCAGTTTTACTTAGTATATCATCACCAAACTGAAACTGGCCTCATGGAGTTTACAGCCAGAACTTTAGAGGTAAATTTACAGTAGGGCTCCACGCTGCTTTGTTTTCTAGTCTGGATGGAGCCAACAAGTCTGGATTATTTGGAGCTTTTGGACACTCCATTTCTCTCTTCTTTTGGAGGCTGTAACTGGCTAATTTACTGTAAAATACCAGCAGCTGTGGTTACCAGAACTTCACCGTAAAAATTACAGTGAGTGGGTTTGCTGCTGTGAATTTGAATGTAAACATCAGCAAAAACTGTAATTTAGACTGAAAATCCCTTTTTTTTTGTCGGGTAATTGTGTCTTTGTGACAATATGATATTTCTCCAAATAATTTCACATGAAAATTTTATATATTTACAGTAAAACTGTGTGTTTTCTACAGTTTTTCAAAAGTTGTGTACTATTCCTTGATTTACGGTAATAAAAAGTGTCTACGGTGCAAGGTTATAATAGTTATAGATTTTTCATTAGTTTTAGTTTTGATTTCGTTTTGACTTTTTGTTTTCATATTCAGTTACTTTTAATGAGTTTTTCGAGTGAGTTTGCTAGTTTTAATTAGTTTTTATTTTTTGGAAAATGCTTAGTTTTAGTTTAGTTTTTATTAGTTTTAGTTTAGTTTTTAGTTTTAGTTTAGTTTTTATTAGTTTTAGTTTAGTTTTTAGTTTTAGTTTAGTTTTTATTAGTTTTAGTGTTAGTTTTTATTAGTTGTAGTTGTTTGTAATGGGGTATTTGTTGGGTGCCAGATTCAATAAGGTCACAATAAATGTTTCCTTTATTTCCTTTGTCTGAATGTTTACGGATGAAAAAAGTTGACAAAGACGAAAACGAAGGACATTTTCACTATAATTTTAGTTAGTTTTAGTTAGTTTTGTAACCACATAATACTGTTTCAGTTAGCTATCGTCTTTTTAAAAACTCTCGTTTCAGTTAACGAACATGTTTCTTCAATTCTAGTTTCTTTGTTATTTCGTTAGTTTTTATTAACTATAATAACATTGATCCTGTCTCCTCCAGTATCCTGACAGAGCAGAGTATTGGGGGAATTTTGCCTTTGCCACATTGATAATGCATTATTGATCATTGAGCCTCTATGCTGCACAGTTCAGACTCTGTTTAATTAAACCGACACTTCATCTGCATATATCAGCCTCATATATAGAGTAGAGCTCCAGTGGAAATCCTACTGCTGCCTGTTAATTGCCTGTTAGTGGTGGCGGCTAATGCTCCACAGCTGTTATGATGTACACTTCTGGATAAATTGTTACTTTATTACTTAAATGTGTTTTTATATAATTTAGGGAGGTTATTCATGATAAGAATATATTTCAATATTTCAGTCCAATATGACATTAAGTGAATACAATATCTAATCAGTGATCATTCTGTCTGATATAACCTCCCCTTATCATTTATCCTGTAATTTAATGGAGATTAATGCAAATCACATTAATATTTACTGCTGGCATACTGTTATTAGCTTATATGGTTTCCTTTTTATAAGACACATGATGTATTTTATGAGAACAATCCCTGACAATCAGCGTCCCCAATTATGAGTCCAGCAGAGAAGAGAGAAGGATGGAGGTTGATTAAATATCCTTGAAGTGAATGTCACTTTTCAGGTATGCATCATTATTACAAGTCATTAATCTTGATCTGCGAGCCGGCGATAAGACTGTTCATTAACGGGCACCACATTCATTCCAGCGGCTAATTTCAGAGGGAGTGACCATCAGAGTCCTCAGATCACTGAGGATGACATCATCATGCAGCTTCTGGAACTGCTTCATCCTCTGCACTGTAAAAAAAAAGGTCTCTAAAACTAGATAAAACAGTAAATCTGAGGGAAATGATCTTGCTGCATGGACAAATAATTTACCTTGACAAGATTTATTAAATTAAGATTATTAAATCTAGAAATAAGCATGTTGAACACTTAAAATAATAAATTAACTCTTAAAACAAGATAAATGATCACAATCTGTGTCTGTTTTGGTCAATTTATGTCTTTTTTTGTAGTTTTGTGTCTATTTTTGGTAGTTTAGTGTCTATTTTTTGGTCAATTTGTGTCTTTTTTGGTCATTATACGTCTTTTTGGTAGTTTTGTGTCTTTTTATTGGTTATTATATGTCTTTTTTGGTCATTTTACATCTGTTTTTGGTCTTTTTGTGTATTTTTTGGTCAATTTGTGTCTTATTAGTGGTCATTTTTACATATATTTTTGGTAATTTTGTGTCTTTTTTTATTATTTTGTGTCTTTTTTTGGCAATTTGTGTCTTTTTAGTGGTCATTTTTACATATATTTTTGGTAATTTTGTGTTTTTTTTATTATTTTGTGTCTTATTAGTGGTAATTTTTTCATATATTTTTGGTAATTTTGTGTCTTTTTTATTATTTTGTGTCTTTTTTTGGCAATTTGTGTCTTTTTAGTGGTCATTTTACATACACATTTACATTTTTGGTAATTTTGTCTTTTTTGGTCAATTTGTTTCTTTCTTGGTCATTTTGTGTCTTTTTAGTGGTAGTAGTTAGTTAGTTAGTATCTAATTCCTTATTTTAAGCGTTCAACATGCTTATTTCTAGATTTAACAATCTGAATTTAATAAATCTTGTCAAGGTAAATTATCTGTCCATGCAGTAAAATCATTTCCCTCAGATTTACTGTTTTATCTGGTTTTTAGACACCTTTTTTGCAGTGCAGACATTAAAACGGCTTCATCCTCTGGAAATATGGCTGGCAGAACAACATTGTTGTACCTCTGAAGTTTCATATTTATATCTTATTTCATAGTTTAATTTCCCCTTGAAAATAAATAAGACACAGTGCATTACAGAGTAGACTGAAAGCTTGAAATGAAACTCTTAACTCATAAAGTTTCACTACACAGTGGCACAAAAGACTCAAAGCGGAATCTCACAAGTTTGAAATGAGGATGAAAAGCTTCGGTGACATCCTCGCGGAGGTGAAAATTGTCTCCATTTTGCTGTAGGAGTGATTTTCAAAAGTAATATACATCATTGGCAGGATAGTAATCAGTTCATTAATGGTGCTCCAGTGTTCAGCGTATTAGAAAAGACCTGAATAAACAATCAGCAGAATATTGTCATTGAATTACAAAACGATGAATGCATCAAAATGTTGTATTCAATCCAGGTTATGGGTGTGTGTGTGAAGGTGAATGTGTTTTATAAGGAGATGATGCTGTATTTAACGCTTCTCTGCTCTAATAATATGTGAGATACACGTTCTCCATCTATGATGAGAGCAAAAACACAACCAGTTCAACTGAGCTATTGAAAAGAAAATACTTTGGGTTTTGATTAAAATCGTACTTTTCTATGTTGGCAGATTCTATTGGAACACTTTATTATTTTACACAAATGCCTTATGTAACTTTATGAACTTCGGGTAGTTGGCAAAGATAAAAAAGGGCAAAGCTACAAACTTTCTTGTGTTTCAGTTAAAGTATACATTTGTAAAAGCAGAAACTTTTTTAAGAAGAATATTGGAACAATTTATCATCATTTATCATCATCATATTCATAATCTGTAGCCAAGTGGCTGTAGGTTAGGGCTGCACAATTAATCAAATTTTAATCGTGATCACGATTTTGGCCGCCACGATTAAATTAACCTGATCGTTGGCAATATTTCCATTTTAAAATGCGTCTCTCCTGCATATTTAATCAAGCACTTTCTACACCAGTAGTCCACCAACCACCAGGGGGGAACGCAGAGTTAAGGTTTCATGTAGCTGCCTGAATAAATAACGAGCGAGGGCTAAGCAGGATGTGACATAGTACTGGACGCCACAACAACACGCAACATTTGTAAAAGCCGGTGAAGCAATGTTGCCAACTTAGCAACTTTGTTGCTATATTTAGCGACTTTTTTAGACTCCCTTAGCGACTGTTTTTTCAAAAAAGCGACTGGAGATAAATCCAGCAACGTTTTCTGGTGTTATTGGGGACTTTTGGAGACTCGTTATTACTCTTCGGGGCCGGATGCTCTTCTTAAGCTCTTTTTAACGAGCCGCAGGGGCCGGATGTTCTTCTTAAGGAGCCGCGGGTGCCGGATGCTCTTCTAAAGCTCTTCTTAACAAGCCGCGGGGCCGGCGGCTGTACCGTGAGCCGCAAAACAATCATTTTGACAAACGCCCATTTGTGTGGTATTGACAAACAGTCTATTCTGTCATTTAGGTTGGAGAATCAGAATCAGAAGCCTTTATTGTGATTGCACAGAGTAACAAGTACTAGTACAACGAGATTTGCCATCAACCCGTCCAAAACGTATAAACACATACACATACAATATGACAGAGATGGACAGGACAGGAAGACAGAGATGATCCTGCAGCCATTTGGAGATCTTGTTCATTAAGATTAGACTTTGGTAACTGATCTGCTGGATTCAGTAACTTTTCAGGAAACCCATTGATGGAAAAAAAAAAAAGAAAACCCCTTAATAGTTCTGATTTCACAGGTTCAACTCAGGACTATGTTCTCTACAGATATGAAGAAAACATGTTATAGTGATTTGTTTTAGTTATTTAGACCAAGAAAATCATTAAAATTTGTACATTGTTGAAGATCTGCTAAATCAAGCATGATCTGAAGCCTTAAAAGGATCATTATATCAATTACTCACCATGTTACCTTGATTCTTCTTCTGCCTCCAAGGGAAATGAAGAATCCAAAAACAACAGACAAACTATATCAAAAACATCCATTAATAAACTCTCATACAACTGGTGCAGTATAATAAAGTCTCATTCATCCGGATACTCAAACACAACTAATCGTAACACACAATTAGTAACTCGGGTTGAGTAATTGTTCTACAATCGATCATTTTGGCGATTAAGTATTCCTTGTAGCTGCCAGACATAAAGACATAAAACAACAAATAGACACAAAATTACCAAAAAAGACACAAGTTGACCAAAAAATATACAAAAAAAGACGTATAATGACGAAAAAATAGACACAAAACTACCAAAAAAAGACGTATAATGACCAAAAAAGCCACAAATTGACCAAAAAATAGACACAAAACTACCAAAAAAGACACAGGTTGACCAAAAGATACACACAAAATTACCAAAAAAGACACAAATTGACCAAAAAAGACACAAATTGACTGAAAAAAGACGTATAATGACCAAAAAAGACACAAATTGACCAAAAAATAGACACAAAATTACCAAAAAAGACGTAATCAATGTTAAGAGATGGCTCATTGTTGGGCTCATTGTCTCTGTTTATTACACACTGCAAAAAAGGTCTATAAGCCAGATAACTAACTACTCAAACACAACTAATCGTAACACACAATTAGTAACTAAGGTTGAGTAATTGTTCTACAATCGATTAATAATCCTTGGAGCTCTGCATACGTCCTGCCAGTCGCTGTTTGTTGCATTTCCTTTTCTCAAACCAATATGGAATGTTGACTGACCCTTCCATTTGACCTGAAGGGGAAACGCATGTGGAAAATCTATAATCTCCCCTTGTGCTGGCTGAATGACTGACAGAGTCATCAAAGAAACAAAAAGAAAAAGAAAAGCACCCGCCTGGAGAAACAGCGGGATCGCTTATTAAAAGGCTGCTGGAGGTGAGGCCTGATGTCCGTGACATGCCTGAAATGGCACACAGGCTTTGTCAAACTTTTCTTGCCCAAGACACGGTGCCACAGAATAGGTGACATTTCCAAGCAATTTCCTGTTGTTGGGCAAAGTTCATGCAGCACAAAACAAATCTGAGAGGCTGCCGAAGGCTAATGGTCACCTCTCTTAGTCATCATCAAAATAAAGTCAAGAAGTATATATTTAGTATATAAATTGACCAAAAAATAGACACAAAACTACCAAAAACAACGTATAATGACCAAAAAAGACACAAATTGACCAAAAAATAGACACAAATCTACTAAAAATGACTTATAATGACCAAAAAAGACACAAATTGACCAAAAAATAGACACAAAACTACCAAAGAAGACGTATGATGACCAAAAAAGACACAAATTGACCAAAAAATAGACAAAAAATTACCAAAAAAGACGTAACGAGGAGCCCATCAATGTTAAGAGACGGCTCATTGTTGGGCTTATTTCTTTGTTTATTACACACTGCAAAAAAGTCTAAAAACAAGATAAAAACAGTAAATCTGAGGGAAATTATCCTGCTGCATGGACATACTGCATGCTTATTTCTACATTTAACAATCTGAATTTAATAAATTTTGTCAAGGTAAATTATCTGTTCATGCAGCAAGATCATTTCCCTCAGATTTACTGTTTTATCTGGTTTTTAAACACCTTTTTTTACAGTGTAGTTTGAGCGTCCTCATCTTCTCCTGCAGACAGCCTGTTATTCCAGCTGCACAGTTCATTTCAGTGTGAAGTAAAGGTTTGTGCAATTAACAGGTATGTATTTACCCTCGTTGACAATGATTGAAGAGTAAAATTATTTTGTGGTGGGTTTTTTTAAATGAAGTCGGTCATGATGATTGGCAGCTTAGTCAAGCGGAGCAAATATGTGGGAGGCAGGCAGCTGCATAAGTTAATTCACTGTTTAGAGAACAAAGTCAGCACAAACTTCTCTACGTTGGACTTTGAAGACTAATGGTTGCCATGGTGAAGGAGCTGTTGGGTGACCTTTGCTACACTGAAAAGGTTGATGTTGTTTACCGCTCTATTGAGTCTTTTTGTCTTTTTTTTTTGTTGCTCTGTCTTTGATGTAACACCAATCAGCAAAGGGAGTGCACTGCAAAAAGTCAGCTTTTAAAAACAAGGAAAAAACGTACAAAAATTAGGTGTATTTTGCTTAAAAATAGCTAAATTATCTGCCAATGGCAAATTTGGCTCAAAATCACATTTCATGTTGGACTAAAGGACTAAAAAAGACACAAAATTACCAAAAAAGACACAAACTGACAAAAAAAACAACACAAAATGACCAAAAAAGACACAAAATGACTAAAAAAGACACAAAATGACTAAAAAAAGACACAAAATGACCAAAAAAGACACAGAATGACCAAAAAAGACACAAAATGACCAAAAAAGACACAGAATGACCAAAAAAGACACAAAATGATTAAAAAAGACACAAAAAAGACACAAACTGACAAAAAAAACAACACAAAATGACCAAAAAAGACACAAAATGACTAAAAAAGACACAAAATGACTAAAAAAAGACACAAAATGACTAAAAAAAGACACAAAATGACCAAAAAAGACACAGAATGACCAAAAAAGACACAAAATGACCAAAAAAGACACAGAATGACCAAAAAAGACACAAAATGATTAAAAAAGACACAAAAAAAGACACAAAATTACTTAAAAAAAAGACACAAAATGACTTAAAAAGACACAAAATGACTTAAAAAGACACAAAAAAGACACAAAATTACTTAAAAAAAAGATGCTCTGTCTTTGATGTAACACCAATCAGCAAAGGGAGCACACTGCAAAAAGTCAGTTCTTAAAAACAAAGGAAAAATAGCTAAATAATTATGGAACAAGAAAATTTGGCTTGTCAAGACTTTCCAAAACCAGTAAAAATATCTATCTCAATCCACAAATACCTTAGAATTAGTGTATTCTAACTAATAACAAGTGACTTTTCTTTGTTCACATTTGCAACATTTGAAATTCTTTACTGAGCATGATAATGTATTGAAAGCAAAAAGAGATTCAAAATCACATTTCATGTTGGACTAAGGCACTAAAAAAGAGACAAAATGACCAAAAAAGACACAAAATGTCAAAAAACAACACAAAATGACGAAAAAAAGACACAAAATGACCAAAAAAGACAAAAAGACACAAAAAGACAGAAAATGACTAAAAAAGACAGAAAATGACTAAAAAAAGACACAAAATGACCAAAAAACTCACAAAATGACCAAAAAAGACACAAAATGACAAAAAACAAAACAAAATGACCAAAAAAAGACACAAAATGACCAAAAAAAAAGACACAAAATGACAAAAAAACACAAAATGACTAAAAAATACACAAAATGACTAAAAAAACACACAAAATGACCAAAAAAAGTCACAAAATGACGAAAAAAGACACAGAATGACAAAAAACAACACAAAATGACCAAAAAATACACAAAATGACCAAAAAAAGACACAAAAAGACAAAAAGACAAAATGACAAAAAAAATACACAAAATGACTAAAAACAGACAAGTGGTGTATACAGGCAGAATGAAGAGGATTAAAAAATGTACAAAAAAGCCCAAAACTCCATAGAGTTAAAAACAAGCAGGGCTGAACGCGAAAACAACATTTGCGGCTTCATTGAGATTAGATATTTTTACTTGTTTTGGAAAGTCTTGACAAGCCACATTTTCTTGTTCCATTGGCAGATAATTTGGCTATTTTTAAGCAAAATACACCTCATTTTTGTACTGTTTTCCTTCTTTTTGAGAGGTGTTTTTTGCAGTGTGGAGTCCATTCTCTTGTCCTTGACATGGAGCCTCACTGAGGCTAATTTTTCGCTTCTTAATGGGCAGCAAGCAGAGAATAAACTACAAGTAGCTCTGTCAATGTCTCCCACTGCATCAAAGTAGTCATCTTGTGATTAAGGTGTGCACATGAACTCCATTGACTTCTGTGAATGCTGACATGCATTATCTTTTAATTAGACCAGCGAATTAGAACTGTCCCTTGATGGTTGTCTGGGCCGGGATGAGCCGCTGATGGATGGCAGACAGAAATTGCCACACAAACCGCAGATGCCAAATTGACTTGACAATGAATAGGTGGAAATGTAATGGCTGCACACTGAATCATGTCTTATTAGCTTTCAGTTTAATCGTGTTCAGCCCTGCTGCAATTGAGGGAAATATTATAAATGGGTCTGATCTACCACATTACATGCACAGATATCTGACGGCAAAGTAGCACGGGGGGATTTTTTTAAAAAGAAGTTTCAAAACTTTTCTTTTCCTCTCATGATTTTTCCGAAGAAACCTCTGTTCTTTTTCTTCGGTGCAGAAAAATACTCAAAAAAGACAGAAATTGACCAAAAAATAGACACAAAACTACCAAAAAAAGATGTATAATGACCAAAAAAGACGCAAATTGACCAAAAATTTGACACAAAACTAGTAAAAATGATGTATAATGACCAAAAAAGACACAAATTGACCAAAAAATAGACACAAAACTACCAAAAAAGACACAAATTGACCAGAAAATAGACTCAAAACTACTAAAAATTATGTAAAATGACCAAAAAAGACACAAATTGACCAATAAATAGACACAAAACTACCAAAAAAGACGTATTATGACCAAAAAAGACGCAAATTGACCAGAAAATAGACACAAAACTACTAAAAATGATGTATGATGACCAAAAAAGACACAAATTGAACAGAAAATAGACACAAAACTACTAAAAATGATGTATAATGACAAAAAAAGACACAAATTGTCCAGAAAATAGACACAAAACTACCAAAAAAAGACATTACATGCACAGATATCTGATGGCAAAGTAGCAGGGGGATTTTAAAAAAAAATAATTTTCAAAACTTTTCTTTTCCCCTCATGATTTTTTCCCAGAAACCTCTGTTCTTTTTCCTCTGTGCAGAAAAATACTCAAAAAAGACACAAATTGACCAAAAAATAGACACAAAACTACAAAAAAAGATGTAATAGCTACCGGGGTTTTAATTTTTAGTTATAACTCAATTTCAACCAAAAATGTAGTTACTGCAGTTAGACTTTGCAGGACAGAATAGTAGAATATAAAACCTCTGTGCTCTGTTTTCTACACTTGATATTGTAGGAGATTTATTTGAAATAGTGTTTTGGTAGAGAGATCTATTATTTGTCTTATGAGCTTTTTAACTTGTCATTGGCAGGAGTTTACTCAGGGTTAGTGGTTGTGAAAATAGTAAAATCTCTGCTACATTGTGTTTGCTCTGTTCAGACTCTCTGCTGGTGGCTGCAGGTTTCCTTTCTGGCTTCTGCATATAAACAGCAACTGGATTTGAAGTCTTGATGTAATAACTGTAGCTTCACCAAGCAGGAGACGTGAGAATCTGTTCAGACGTCTCGTCCTCCAGCAGAGGAATGTGGAAACACGTCGCTGTGACAAACTTTACACAGACACAAGGAGTACAGTCAAGGTCAGACATCAGGAAACACAAAAACACATCTCTGAGTTTCACTCATCTGAAAACAATCAAGTCGTCCTGGGGGACTTTTTTGGGGTGATTTTGTGTCTATTTTTTGGTCAATCTGTCTCTTTTTTGGTCATTATACGTAATTTTTTGTAGTTTTGTGTCTATTTTTTGGTCAATTTGTGTCTTTTTTGGTCATTTACACGTCTTTTTTGTTCATTTTGTGTCTTTTTATTGGTTATAATACGTCTTTTTTGGTCATTTTACATCTTCTTTGGTCAGTTTGTTGTTTGTTGTTCTAAATCTAAAGTTTTTTTTTATCTTGGTAAGAAACAAATAGTTGTCAGGTCACTCTGCTGCTCGGGCCAGTTCATCACTGCTGGCAGCTTTAATTCATCTTGTTTTAAGAGTTAATTTCTTATTTTAAGTGTTCAACATTCTTATTTCTAGATTTAATAATCTTAATTTAAGAAATCTTGTCAAGTGACAGGCAGGAGAATGTGGAAACACATCGCTGTGACAAACTTTACACAGACACAAGTCAGTAGAGTGAAGGTCAGACATCAGAAAAAGAAAACACATCTCTGAGTGGAGGGGAGGGGGGAGATTTAATGATTTTTAAGCTCACTCACTCATCTGAAAACAATCAAGTCGTCCTGCTGCTGCACACTGACAGTTATTACTACATGCTGTTTCCAAGAGGCGACCAAATTTAACAGTTATTTGCTGTTTTTTAACAAAGTGCAATTGAGTTTCGCCGTTGTTTTTCTTCCATTCTGTTCTCTGGAAGAGTTCGGGGGTGTGGATGATCAATGGGGCCCCAGTGGGACCCTGGTCTCCATGGATCTGCTCTGTGCTGGCCAAGGCCAACCAGTCCCATTGTAATGGTACAGTAGTGTGGGCTGAAGTCATTTCTTTGAGAGCATACTACAATAAAATCAAAGCAATTACTCAAAAAAAAGCCACCATTCAAGCCAAGTGTCAGCCTCTGATACCGCTGCACAGAGGAAGAAGAAAGAACAGAGGTTTCTGGGAAAAATCATGAGGGGAAAAGAAAAGTTCTGAAACTTTTTTTTTTTTAAATCCCCCTGCTACTTTGCTGTCAGATATCTGTGCATGTAATGTGGTGTGTCTTTTTTGGTCATTATATGTCTTGTCTATTTTTTGGTAGTTTTGTGTTTATTTTTTGGTCAATTTGTGTCTTTTTTGGTCATTATACGTCTTTTTTTGGTAGTTTTGTGTCTTTTTTGGCCATTTTACGTCTTTTTTGGTATTTTTGTGTCTATTTTTTGGTCAATTTGTAACTTTTTTGGTCATTATACATCTTTTTTGGTATTTTTGTGTCTATTTTTTGGTCAATTTGTGTCTTTTTATTGGTTATTATACATCTTTTGTGATCATTTTGTGTCTTTTTTGGTCATTATACATCTTTTTTTGGTAGTTTGTAAAATGAGACTAGACTAGGACTGGGACACAGTTTGACCCTTGAAATAAACAGGCCGGTCAAACATCCAAATTTTTTTTTCAAATCTCTAACATGTTGCCCCACAATAGAGTAATCAGCTCTATGTTAAATAAAGAGATAGAATAAGAAATGCCATCATAGAAGCATTCGACAGCAGACAAGCAGAGAACTGAAAGGATGCTGTAAAGACGATAGAGAAAATAGTGCCAATTTTTGAGGAGCAGAATTTGTAAGGTGTGGAAACTCAGATAAGCAATCAAGGTGCTTTCCATTTTGAGGATGACTGAAACTTGAGGTCGGGGAGAAGAGAGTAGTTTTATCAGAAAATAGAATAACTTTCAGTCCCTGGTGCTGCTGGACTCCCAGTCAAAGATTGTGCTAAAAGTTATCTTTTTCCACCCAAGACACTTTTGATTTTGAACCAGTTTGCTTCAGCATTTTAAATATTGTTAAAAGAAGTCGAGTAAACCTGACAACAAAAGGCACCTTCATGCATAATACACCTTGCACACCATGTCTCCTGTACAAAAAGAACAAACTGTGCAATTCCCTCACTTTGTAGTTTCCATCAAGCCTCAGCGCTGCTGTCTTCCTCCTGTTTGCCCTGTTTCTAATAATTGACTGGCTTCTATCTGCACAGGTGATAGTCAGCCAGAAGATACTGCAGGAGGTGCAAGAAGTCCCTCTCCAGACACTTTTTAACCCTTTGATGCAATTCCCCATGTTATTTAATGCTGCTGTGTGTTTCTGTGCTCTATCTTTTTATATCAATATTAATGATTGAATATTCCAAGTTTTCTTCAAATATCTTGTTTTTGAACAGATCATTATTTCCATTTTGACTCTCATACTTTATGAAGAAAAAACGTTTTTGTATTACTACATAGCTAACTACTTGGCTAAGTAGCTTGCTAAGTACTTAACTTAGCAAGCTACTTCGCTAACTACTTAGCCAAGAAGTTAGCTAAATAGTTAACTTAGCAAGCTACTTAGCTAACTACTTAGCCAAGAAGTTCGCTAAGTTTTAGCTTAGCAAGCTACTGAGCTAACTACTTAGCCAAGAAGTTAGCTAAGTAGTTAGGTTAGCAAGTTACTTGGCTAAAAAAATGGATATATTTTTCACCCATGTTGTGCATTAGAAGAGTAGTGACAGAAAAAGGGATTTTATTAAAAAATAAATAAAGGAAAACATAAAATTAGGATGTATGATCATCAAAAACAAGCTAATTGAGGGAAACCTGGAATGCTGAATGATGAAAATAATTTATTGCAAAGATATAGAACATAAAAACTGTCGGGTCACTTTAGACCCATGTTGTGCATCAAAGGGTTAAAGTATGTAAAAATACTTTGCTATGGTCAATATTTGCTAACACTTTACAATAACCAACTAAGTGATGTTTATAGATGGTTTATAAACCAATTATTAACCATTTACAGAATGCTAAACACATTTAATCATTAAATGTTTTCAACCAATTTTCTTGAAGGAATATAAATCATTTCAAATTCATTAACGTACTAAATGTGGTGTTAAAAATGTTATAATGAGTGCACCTAAAACTATTTAATTATAATTTAATTGTTTGTTAATGGTAAAGTAAATATAAAGTTACTTTAATAAACTATTTGTCATTTATAAATTATGTAGTTAGTTAAACATTAATAAATTATGTATTTAGCATTCTAAATGGGCTAAATACGGTTTATAAATGACGATTAACCATTAATAAACTATCTGTTTACCATTTATAAATGATGGTTATTGTAAAGTGTTACCCAATATTTTTGTTTAACATGGATTTCCAAACATATCTAGTCATGCTTGCATTGGAATAAGAGTAAAGCAGACTGAGCTCTTCACCAATCTCACAATCTGCAGCGATGTTTTTTGGCGTCTGGTCTATTTCCTAAGTCAGACGAAATATTGGAGATTAAATTTTAGATCCATGTTTTAGCCTTAATTAGTCCCAGACTCAGACGAAGAGTCTGCTATGCACAAAAATAGGCAACTGGCAGATGTAACAAAAGGATAAATGTAGTTTTTGTTTGTTGATTTTAAGCTCCAAAAAGCAGAAAAACGGCTTCAAAGTAATTTAATGTTTTTTTTAACTGGCCAGCCAAATGTGTTTTAGGTAGGTCACTTATTTCTACATGTTTTGATGTTATTCTTATGCTCAAAAATCAAGATGATTTATTTGACCTTTGACCCCAAAAATGAAGTTACTGCCCTCTGGTTTTGAAAGGTTCTAATAGTGATGATAAACAGAGAGCAGTAACTATAATGTTGTTGTCTTCTTACAGCTTTTATATTTAGTTTTCTGTGAATAAACATTTTCAATTTGATTTTGTTATAAATAAAAGTGTTTAACAACTCTATTCAAATATTTGCATAATTTAGTCTTAATATTATAAAGAAATGTTATATTTTAGTCTTAATATAATTTCATCTCACTTTTTTACTTCATCACTATCTAGATAATAATTTCCCTTTCGAATAAACTTATAATTTATACTAATTTTATGTTTAAATTAGTATATATATATCCAAAGCAGACCATGTGCAATTAATTCTTGGTTTTGAGTTGGATTTTGTGGTTTTTATATTATAATTTCTCTGAAATAAAGCAAAATTTAAATCTTAAACTTTGTCACAAGATAAAACAGACCTCAAGGAGTTAACCCTTTGATGCACAACATGGTCTTTGGACTAAAGGACTAAAATAAGACACAAAATGACTAAAAAAAGACACAAAATAACCAAAAAAAGACACAAAATGACAAAAGAAAGACACAAAATGACCAAAAAAGACACAACAGACACAAAATGATCAAAAAAGACACAACAACAGACACAAATGACCAAAAAAGACACAAAATGACTTACAAAGACTCGAAAAGATGAAAAGGCTTAAAAAATGGACAAAATAGCCCTATAATATTCCATAGAGTTAATTTAGTGAATCACTTTTTGTATCACTATGCTTCTAATGCACAAGGCCATTATTAACCCATGTGTGTGTAAACTTAATGTAATGATACAAAAAACTATTTTTCTTCATAAAGTATGAAAGGAAAAATGGATATAATGATCTGTTGTAATAAAAAAAAAGATATTCAAACACACAGCCAGCATGAAATAACATGGGGATTGAATGTGGGTCATTTTTGACCCATGTTGTGCATTAAAAGGTGTTTATATGTTGTGCATGAAAGGGTTAAAGCTCTCAGTTCATTGTCTTTCAATCTTTTTATGGCAGGTGTCCCGTGGCTCATGTGATTGTGGCTGACAGCTCCGGCTCTGTGTTGGATACAACAGTTGGCAGTTTGGAGCCCGATTTGCTCTAAAAGCTCTGAGGCTACAAGCATGCTTTGTGAAGTGAATATGTACTGAGGGAGAAATAAGAATAACTTGTCTTTTACAAAAGCAGGCTGACCAAGATGGATGGAAAAAAAACACATCAAAAACAAAACAAAAAAATATTAGTTTGTTTGTGACCAGAGCTGGAACGTTGCTAATTTGAATGTGTGAGAAGGATCCAGAAACTGTTGGCAGTGGAATTAATCAGTTGTATGTGGTGCTCCTAAGTCACACACTCAACTCTCAGCTGTTGCAGCAGAGTTGCTCTGCAGCCAACTGTGATGCACGGAGCAGTTGCAGGATTCATAACAGTATGAAAGTGGAGCAGGGCATTACTGTATGCTTATGCACGCCTAAAAAGACACAAAATGACTAAAAAAAAAAAGAAAAAAGACTAAAAAAGACACAATATTACACAAAATGACACAAAATGACTCAAAATGACTAAAAAAGACACAATATGACTTAAAAGACACAAAATGACTAAAAAAAAAGACGCAAAAAGACACAAAATTACTAAGAAAAGACACAAAAATACACAAAATTACTAAGAAAAGACACAAAAATACACAAAATGACCAAGATGGATAAAAAAAAAACATCAAAAAACAAAAACAAATATTAGTTTGTTTGTGACCAGAGCTGGAACGTTGCTAATTTTAAAAAAATTTTTATTAGTAAACCTTTCTGTATTATCTGAGTTAGAGCTTTACTTCCACACAGAGTTTTACAGGCCTGACCTCACGTATTTACACTCTACATTAGTTTACCCTATTTAACTCAGCTGGCACCGTCATTATAAAGGGCAGAGCTCAATCCATTTCTCAAACACACTTATTCAGTGACAGTTAGCCAAGGATGGCTTTATTGTGAGACCGCAAATCTATATCTTGCTAACCCAGATTAGCTGCTGATCGACCCACACTGGTGCTGCTCTATATTTATCTCACTGATCATTCAGCTACCAGAGCTCAGGACAAGCTGCAGCCTGCTTCATGGACCTGTCTGTCTGTCTGTCTGTCTGTCTGCCTGTCTGTCTGTCTGTCTGTCTGCCATAAGACTGTAAAAACACTAGCACAACCTGAACGTGTTGTAGTTTTCTTTCTTTCTTTTCTGCATATTTTGCATATAATTTGCACTCTGCACATTCTTCACTTAATTTGCACTATGTTGTATATAGTATATTGTACATTGTTAAATGCCTTCTTCTATTAGATTGTTTATTTTTTTATCTTTATCTAAAAGGCAAATGATTTTGTGTGTAATTTTTGTGGTCGGCTGTAACAAAGACATTTCCCCGCTGTGCGATTAATAAAGTCAGCATCACTAACTGTACAAAGAGTGTCTGGTGCTTGTTGTAAACAAACAGAGGTCACTAAGCTAACACCTCCTGCAGCAGCAGCACATACACACTGTACTGCTACAGAGCTAACTGTTAGCCTGTTAGCACATACACACTGTACTGCTACAGAGCTAACTGTTAGCCTGTTAGCACATACACACTGTACTGCTACAGAGCTAACTGTTAGCTAACTGACGCTAATGGCAGCTCTTCTTAACGAGCTGGCCTCGTTAACGGCTTGTTAAGAAGAGTAAGAAAAAGTCTCTGGTTTTGTCTCCAGTCGCTTTCTTGAAAAATAGTCGCTAAGGGGGTCTGAAAAGTCGCTAAATTTAGCAACAAAGTCGCCGGCTTTTACAAATGCCGTGTTGTTGTTGTCGTGTAGAGTACTACGTCACATCCTGCTTAGCGTTCTATCCAATCAGTAACCAGGCTCTTGCTCTTCTACAGGGACTAAAAAAGTCCCGACAAAAGCCGGACCTGGACTGCTCATATTCAAATTAGGGGTGTCACATGACCTCTTTAAAACATAAATTACACACATATACCCACAATTCCCCCCTAAACTACATAGTTTATTTGATCCCTGTAGGATCAAGGGACATCAGGGACCCAAAAACCAACAACTGCAATACTTAATAGACTCTGTTAATTCAGGAAAAGTATAATATAACCATACTATTATGGTTCATAATATATTCACAAATTGGAAAATTATAGCCATTTCTAATATTGGACGATTAATCAATCATTATGACTAAACCGTAACTTTTACAGCTTGACATCCGGCAGAAATGGATTCAGCACAAAAAAAATTCTATAGGAACAACCAAGAAAACACTTTTACCCCAAAATGCCTCATTTTCTGAAGGGTTTTTCCCACATCTGGTCCTGTCTATACAGGACCACTGCCGATCTGATCTCAGAGACTTGGTATCCAGGCAGATCATGGACATTTCTGCAACAAGTAAAACTTTCTGTCCAAGAGGAATTGGAGGATCAGAGACAAAATAACTTGATGGGGACATCCCTACTTCCACTGAGGTCCGTTGGCAGGAGAGTTACACTAGTTTGGCTCTGAGTGTTTTTTTCTTCTCTTTGGAGCGCTTGGAGAAAATAAATGGCTGTGTTCCAGGTGGCTTGTTTAGCAGCAGGTTGGAGTGTGCTGTAAGGCTCTACTACCTCTATTCTCCTTAGAGCAGGGGTCTCAAACTCAAATTACCTGGGGGCCACTGGAGGCAGTATCAAAATGACCAAAAAAAGACACAAAATTACTAAAAAAAAAGCACAAAATGACAGAAAAAAACTAAATTACTTAAAAAAAAGGCACAGAATTATCAAAAAAGACACAAAATTATCAAAAAAGACACAAAATTACAAAAAAAAGACACAAAATGAAAGAAAAAAACTAAATTACTTAAAAAAGACACATGACCAAAAAAATGCACAAAATTACTAAAAAAAGGACACAAAATGACCGAAAAGACAGAAAATTATTAGAAAAAGACACAAAATTACAAAAAAAAGATACAAAATTACCCCAAAAAAGGACACAAATTACTAAAAAAATACACAAAATTATAGAAAAAAAACGAAATTCCTTAAAAAGGACACAAAATGACAAAAAAAGACACAAAATGACCCCCAAATTACTAAAAAAAAAGACACAAAATAACAAAAAAAAGACAAAATGACAAAAAGACACAAATTGACTAAAAAAAGCAAAATTACTCAAAAAAGACACAAAATGACCAAAAAAAGACACAAAATTACTAAAAAAAAAAGACACAAATTGACTGAAAATACACTTAATTACTTAAAAAAGACACAAAATGACAAAAAAAAGACACAAAATGACTCTGTGTTGGTTTGCAGTGAGTGAGGAGACAGAGTGGAGGTATAGGCCCAGCACATGGCCAGCTGCCATCCTGATAGTGGAAAGCCAAGCCATCTTTCCAGGTTTCTACTTGTAAAATCCTGATGCGCCTGAAGACAAGTAGAGGAGAAGGACCGTCAGTGTGAGAGGAAATGAAAAATACACTTCCAACATCATTCTACCCTTCACCTCATGGACTTCCATAAAAAGGAATCAGTCAGTTTCTTTCATACACATTCTCATTCGAAACATATCCCTCCAAGCCTCCCACAGATCTGATGTCAGACTCTGCAAATGACTCGTCATTAATTTCAGTCACCAGTCAGCAATTTCTTCTGACCTTGAGCTGCAAACTTGCAAGTCTAGCTGGCTCAATTCATCTTATAGATTCCCTCCATATGCTATCTGCAGAATTGAAGATGTGCTCTAACTCATCATTTAATCCAACATTAAGGTTAGAAAACTGGGGAAAGCCTTAAAAACATAGAATAGAGAATGAGCGCTGGGGATTGATTAGATATTTCCTGTTGACAAACCCTTGAAGAAGAATAAATCATTCATGAGCCGGAGAGTTAATTCAGACTCATCTGTGAATTCTGACGTCAAGGATTAAATGCATGAAAAGCTAAAGATGAAGAAGAAGGAGAGCCGTGCCAAATATATGTGCATCATTGTTAATCCCTTATTCCTGCTTTTAGGGGCTCTAATTAATTTAATTTAAGGAAAACTAAACAGTAATCTGCAGAGCTGTGCCTTTTTAATGCAGCTGCATGTTTTATGACCACTGCCTGAGTGTAAAAATGTAAATAAGGCTTACACCGTGGTGGAAGTAGAACTACAGATTAGTAAAATTTACACAAACAATTCAGAATTCAGCCGTGTAGTGAGAGCAACCATCACCTGCCAGAATAGTCCAGAGTAACTGACCTGCTCCGCGAGATCTTAAAATGGCGATATGTTCTTTCTTTAGACTTTAAAATCCAAACCAGATGGCATGCACAATATAACAGCTATAAGCTCTCAAATACTTTTTGAATTTCATTTCTATCTGCTACAGAGGCTGAAAAATCTATTATTTAGTAGGAAGAGTTGACACTTCTGTTGAATTTACAGAAAAACTTCAGGTTTTAGAGGCTGATTTTAAAATCGCCCAGAGGTTTTACAGGCATTTTTTCCAGGCGTTTTAGGTCTAAATGGGTTAAAGAAAAAGACACAAAATTACCAAAAAAAGACACAAAAGTATTAAAAAAGACACAAAATTACAAAAAAGACACAAAAGTATTAAAAAAAAAACACAAAATTACCCCAAAAAGACAAAATTTACAAAAAAAGACACAAAATTTACAAGAAAATACATAAAATTACCCAAAAAAAGACACAGAAATACAAAAAAACCCCCACAGAATTACAAAAAAAGACACAAAAATATTAAAAAGACAGAAAATTACCAAAAAAAAGACAGAAAGTTACCAAAAAAAGACACAAAATAACCAAAAAAGAGACAGAATTACCAAAGAAAAATGACACAACAGTATTAAAAAAGACACAACAAAAAGACAAAATTCCCCCCAAAAAGACACAAAAGTATTAAAAAAGACACAAAATTACCAAAAAAAAAAGACACAAAATTACCAAAAAAAAGACATAAAATTACTAAAAAGAACTTCAGGGTTTAGGGGCTTATTTTAAAATTGCCCAGAGGTTTTACAGGCATATTTTCCAGGCGTTTTAGGCTTCAATGGGTTAAGTCAGTAACACACGCAGACAAACACACACACAGACACACACACATACACACACACACACACACACACACACGGTTCCCCTCGTCTCACCCTCCCACAGTCACTCCATCTCACCATCACTCCCACTCCACTTCCTTTCTTTCTTTTCCAGCCATCTCTTTAAGGTGTGATCTATTTTCAATTGATGATAGTTTAATGAGCATTTTTCTATTTCACTGGAGTCTTATCATGTCATTAGGAAAGGAGAAAGAAGCCCCGATGAATAATAGATGTGAGGGTGAAAACATCTCCTCTATGAGCTGCTGAGACGAGCTGAGGAAGAGACAAGGTGCTTTTGTTGAACAGGACTCGTTTCCAGCTAATTAACGGCTCACGGCTGATCCTGAATCAGTGTGAAGGACAGCTGACAGATATGAAGCACAGAGGAAAAACTACCAAATGCACCACAACTATTGTGTGTTTTTCCCTCCCTGGATGCTGAAGGAGTCGTCTTTATAGAGCCGTGTGATGTCACTTCACACCTCAGCGGGGTTGAGGAGTGGGCTAAATGAGCCCAGCCCCCCACTGGTAGCCTGTAGCTCCTGAGGCTAGCTCGCCCTGCTAGTTTCCCTCCGTACACAGCACTCTCAGCTCTCACCTCCCCTTCAGCCGTCTCCGTCTCCTAATTGTGAGTATTTGTTTGTGGGACGGTTTGTCTTTTCCCCCGTTTGAAGACTGTGATATCCTGATCTCTTCATGTGTGATTACATCTGTGTTTTGAAGTTTGAGCGACAGTCGAGGTAAATTATCTGTCCATGCAGCAAGTTCATTTCCCTCAGATTTAGTGTTTTTATCTGGTTTTTAGACACACCACAAAGACATAAAAAGACATAAAAAACACCCAAAAAAACCACCCAAAAAAGACACAAAAGACGTAAAATCACCACAAAAGACACAAAAGTACCAAAAAATAACACAAAAAATGACGTAGAATGACCAAAAAAGAAACAAAAGATGTAAAATCACCAAAAAAGACACAAAAGTGCCAGAAAAAGACCAAAAAAAGACACAAAAAGACGTAGAATGACCAAAAAAGAAACAAAAGATGTAAAATCACCAAAAAAGACACAAAAGTACCAGAAAAAGACCAAAAAAAGACACAAAAAGTACCAAAAAAGACACAAAAAGACGTAGAATGACCAAAAAAGAAACAAAAGATGTAAAATCACCAAAAAAGACACAAAAGTACCAGAAAAAGACCAAAAAAAGACAAAAAAAGACACAAAAAGACGCAAAAAGTACCAAAAAAAGACACAAAAAACACAGAAAAAGACCAAAAAAAGACACAAAAAGACGTAGAATGACCAAAAAAGAAACAAAAGATGTAAAATCACCAAAAAAGACATAAAAACACCAAAAAAACACACAAAAGACGTAAAATCACCAAAAAAAAGACACAAAAAAGACCCCCAAAAAAACTTAGAATGACCAAAAAAGAAACAAAAGACGTAAAAACATCAAAAAAAGACACTATCTTGGTAAGAACCAATCATCAGGTCACTCTGCTCGGGACAGTTCATCACTGCTGGCAGCTTTAATTTATCTTGTTTTAAGAGTTAATTTATTATTTCAAGTGTTCAACATGCTTATTTCTAGATTTAATAATATTAATTTAAGGTAAATATCTGTCCATGCAGCAAGATCATTTCCCTCAGATTTACTGTTTTTATCTTGTGTTTTTCCCCTCCCTAAACACTGAAGGAGTCCTCTTCTGGAGCCGTGTGATGTCACTTCACACCTCAGCGGGGTTGAGGAGTGGGCTAAATGAGCCCCAGCCCCCCATTGGTTGCCTGTAGCCCCTGTAGCTCCTGAGGCTAGCACGCCCTGCCAGTTTCCCTCCGTACACAGCACTCTCAGCTCTGTCAGCTTAATTGGCTCTCCTCCCATCAGCAGATAGCCAGCCCCGTGGTAATTGGCTCCTTTTAGCCGCCCGGCCGATGCTATTGTTCAGGTACACAGTGTGTCGCTATGGACGCCGTGATCACTCACCATGAATTCTGGGACTAAAGGCCCATGGGCCGTCTCTCTACTAGTTTCCTGAACTGCAGCTATATTTCTGCCAACAACAACCACAATGCACTTTAAAAAAATGATAATAAAAAATGTCTCTCCCTTCAAGCCAATCCCCTAGTGCCTTGTGTGGTAAAAGGTAATTTATTCAGCCTGTGCAGCTCCTCCACATGATGCAGGACCTCATGCCAGCAGCTGATCCGCTCTGCTTCATGTGTTTAAGTTCATCCTGTGTTTACATAGTAAGATCATAGACGCCATGAATGTCACTCAACACAGAGACACCAGGGACGAGGAGGACTGAGAAGAGAGGGAGAATACTGCTAAAAACATGAAGCTTACCAAGTATTTTCTTCTTCTATCTATCAATAGTATCTTAATTATTTTGTTTGGA
Source organism: Centropristis striata (assembly GCF_030273125.1). Lineage (NCBI taxonomy): Eukaryota > Metazoa > Chordata > Actinopteri > Perciformes > Serranidae > Centropristis > Centropristis striata. The sequence continues at coordinate 19,473,980 of NC_081520.1, forward strand.
GTATAATTTACCTACTGACCATAGCTTTATGTGCTTATTTAAGTATTAGGGCCATGGGGCAATCGCCCCGAGCACTATTGTTATACTGTGGATTTTTTCTTCTTCCTCTTCACACAATTTCGTCCCGCTACTAGACAAATTATATATGCTATTACTTTTTCTCTATGGAATATGAATTTTTCTGCCCCAAATTTTGTATTGAAGTGAATGGGACGGCTTTTTTTTAAACATCTACTCCTCTGGCATAATTTCACCTAGAGACTCCATTTAAACTTTAAACAGTAGACACAAGTCTTGTGTATCGGTGTATTAATCCACGTTTCGATGGGTCATATAATTTTTTATCAATCCCTGTTCAATGACCATGATCATTTTTGGAGAAATTCTGAGATTATAATGGGTGTGTATTGCACGGAATGTTCATGTCACAGTGTGTGACATCATCGCCAGAGTGTAGAGGGAGAGAAAAAACTGTCAAAAAATAAATCTGAAAACTGCGCTCCAGGCCGCAAATTCCACTCCACAGAAATAATTTATACATAGAAACGTAGGAAAATTAGTCTTCTCCCTCACAATCCTCTGGTAAAGCTGTCAGAGTTATAGTTTGGGCGTAGGACGCACAGATGATCCACCAACACGCACGAACAGCCTCATTGGCTCCCATATTAAAAACGCAGGAAGATTTCTGAAAAAGGGAGATGTAACAGTTTTTTTAGATCACTCTAACAAAGCTATTTTCTCATTTTTCTTAAAAAACAAAAAAACATATGTAGACGTTCAGGAAGAACTCAGGACGCTCAAAGTGAAGTCGGATCAGTGATAGGTATTATGGTTTTGCCAAAAATGCTTTCTGTTCGAGGACAGAAATTCCAGTCTGTCCACCTCTGGCTGCTGTCACTGTGACGGAACATTCAGGTGGCAGTTAATTCTGTTGATTGCTCTGCTCTGATTGCCTTTGATGTTTTTTTGTCTTTGTCTTTTTTTGGTGGTTTTTTTTTTGTCTTTTTGTGTCTTTTTTTTGTCTTTTTGTGTCATTTTGTGTCTTTTTTTGGTCTTTAGATTTAGAAATGTTAGATAATTATTATCTTGTTTTGAGAGTGAATTTCTCATTTTAAGCACTCAACATGCTTATTTCTAACAAATAACAATCTTAATTGAAGAAAACTTGTCAAGGTAAATTATCTGTCCATGCAGCAAGATCATTTCCCTCAGATTTACTGTTTGTATCTGGGTTTTAAACACCTCTTTTGCAGTGTAACCTCCCAGTGTGAGTGTGTTAGAGACAGACAGACTGGACCCTGTCCAGCTCTGCTTGTGTCTGTGTAAAGGTATTCAGTGTTAGCTGATGATGTCACTCTGGCCCGGCTGGGTCGGTCCCTGCTCGGTGTAATGAGCCCCGCTGCCCCGGCCTGTCTCCTCTAATGAGCTGCTGAATAAATCACTGTTGGTGCCCCCCCCCTATCCTCCATCCACTTCCACTTCACTTTTCTCCGAGTCTCTCTCCACTTGTACCCGTCACCTTACCTTGTCCCCCTCCCCTCGTAATGATCCTCCACAACACCTGAACACCTCCCCTTCCCTTCAGCCGCCTCTGGCTCCTCAATCTGAGTATTTGTTTGTGGGACGGTTTGTCTTTCCCCCGTTTGAAGACTGTGATATCCACATCTCTGTGTTTGGAAGTCTGAGCGACAGTAAATTATCTGTCCATGCAGCAAGTTAATTTACCTCAGATTTAGAGGTATAGAGTGGAGGACATAAGTTAATTATCAGGTCAGTTAACTCTATGGAGTCTTGGGCTATTTTGTCCATTTTTAATCCCTTTTGTGTCTTTTTTTAGTAATTTTGTGTCTTTGTTGGTAATTTTGTGTCTTCTGTGTTTGTTTGTTTTTTTGGTCATTCTGTGTCTTCTTTAGTCATTTTGTGTCTTTTTTTGGTCATTTTGTGTCTTTTTTTGTAATTTTGTGTCTTTTTTTGGTCATTCTGTGTCTTTTTTGGTCATATTGTGTCTTTTTTGGTAATTTTGTGTCTTGTGTTTTTTTGTGGTCATTCTGTCTTCTCATTTTGTGTCTTTTTTGGGTAATTTTGTGTCTTTTTTGGTAATTTTGTGTCTTGTGTTTTTTTGTGGTCATTCTGTCTTCTCATTTTGTGTCTTTTTTGGGTAATATTGTGTCTTTTTAGGTAATTTTGTGTCTTTTTTAAATCATTTTATGTCTTTTTTAATAATTTTGTGTCTTTTTTTGGTCATTTTGATACTGCCTCCAGGTAATTTGAGTTTGAGACCCCTGCCCCAAGCTGAGATGCCCTCTAATTAGCTAATAGCTTAGCATCCATGCAAATGTAAAGGATGCATTATGCCTGCCTGTCTTTATTCTGCTTCTTTCCTCTTGTCCGATCATTGCTATGATGACTATTACGACATTACGACATGTAATGAGTCCTCCAGAACACCTTACCTCCCCTTCAGCCGTCTCCGTCTCCTAATTGTGAGTGTTTGTGGGACGGTTTGTCTTTCCCCCCGTTTGAAGACTGTGATATCCACATCTCTTCATGTGTGATTGTTGCAGCCTGGAGCTCAGATTGCATCTCTGTGTTTGGAAGTCTGAAAGATATCGTCGAGGTCTTTGCAGCCTCTTTCTTTTTCATCATCACTCCTGGTTTAGAGTGATAAATAAAGAAGCGATAGAACCTCTCTCTCCTACATGCCCCATTACTCTGGTCCTAATTTGGTTCCCGTCGGAGCTCGGGGGAGTGAAAGTCTGTGTTTGACATCTGGTACACAACATAGGCTGCTTCAGAAGAGCTGATGATGAATATTGCTCGGGATAGATTATTGGACCACGGACCTGCCCACACTCTGCCATAAATAGTCCCAAATAGTTCACTGCAAAAAAGGTGTTTAGTCTAAAACCAGATAAAACAGTAAATCTGAGGGAAATGATCTTGTAGCATGGACAGATAATTTACCTTGACAAGATTTATTCAATTAAGATTATTAAATCCAGAAATAAGCATGTTGACTCACTTAAAAATAAGAAATTAACTCTTAAAACAAGATAAATTATCTCACACTTCTAAATCTGAAGTTCTTTTTTATCTTGGTAAGAAACAAATAATTGTCAGGTCACTCTGCTTTTTTTTAATGTCTTTTTTGGTCATTTTGTGACCAAAAGAAGATGTAAAAAGACACTAAATGATGAAAAAAAGACAAAAAAAGACACAAAAAGACCAAAAAAGACACATAAAAGACACAAAAAAGACAAAAAAAGACACAAAAAGATGTAAAATGACCAAAAAAAGACATAAGACAGAAAAACATCCACAAAAAAGAAACAAAAGACGTAAAATCACCAAAAAAGACACAAAAAGACGAACAAAAGACACAAAAAAGACCACAAAAAATACAAAAGATACACAAAAAAAGAAACAAAAAATACACAAAAAAGACACAAAAGATGTAAAATGACCAAAAAGGAAACAAAAGATGTAAAATGACCAAAAAAGACAGAAAAGGTTTTTCTTTTATCTTGATAAGAAACAAATACTTGTCAGTGCATTCTGACACTTTTAAAAAAAATGTATCTTGTAATAAGAGTTAATTTCTTATTTTAAGTGTTCAACATGCTTATTTAGATTTAATAATCTTAATTTAATAAATCTTGTCAAGGTAAATTATCTGTCCATGCAGCAAGATAATTTCCCTCAGATTTACTGTTCTATCTGGTTTTTAAACACCTTTTTTGCAGTGTGCTGATGAATATTGCTGGGGATAGATTATTGGACTAAACCTGCCCACTCTCTGCCATAAATAGTGTGTAATAGTCGGGCTGTGGCTGGTCAGGGGCTGCGTGTGAAATAAACAGGGGGATATTTCACATGCAGAGCCGGATAAAGTAGGCCAAAGCTTCTGGTTGTGGTGATGAAGTCATACGAGGCTGACTGACTCATACACAGCATCGGGAATTCAATTTAGAATGTGAAAAAAAAGAAAACAGCGAGTCGATATCAAAGCATTTGTTCTGAGACACGGTGGTAATCCTTACTAGGGAATCTAATACATTTCGTGGTTGTAAAAGCAGAGAACAAGTAAATAATAAACTGCCAGTAAATATCAGGCTCTGTGCCATGGTGGTGATGTTCCAGAAGAGGCATCAGAACCAGTGGCGTTCTAGACCAGTTTCACTGTGGAGGGGCCAGTGTTTAATCAAAGGGCAAAGATGATATTTAAGCATTCAAAATCTTTATTTTAGCTTATTTAAACATCTCATTTAAGTGCATTTTTGGAAGATACAAATATATTGATTTAAATAATGAGACTTAAACAACAATAAAAAAATTTTTTTGTATGACAATGACTTTTCTCATTTTTGTGCACAATCACTTTTTTTATTTTGAAAGTGCAGTAAAAACAAAGCAGACCAAAAAAAGACACAAAATGACCAAAAAAAAGACACAAAATGACCAAAAAAGACACAAAATGACCAAAAAAAGACACAAAATAACTGAAAAAGACACAACAACAGACACCAATGACAAAAAAGACACAAAATGACAAAAAAAATATACAAAACTAGAAAATTTCCTCTGGGGAAATTCTGAAAGGGCCACGGGGGCTACTGCCGGTGTGTGTACACTATGATGAGACTCTTCAGAGATTTCAAACTATGCCCTTTAACCGCAAAATGTGTGTGTGTGTGTGTGTGTGTGTGTATGTAGCGAAAATCGCATAAAGTTACCTGTGTGTGTGTGTGTGTGTGTGTGTGTGTGTGTGAGTGTGCGTGTGTGCGTGTGTGTTTGAAGCATGTGTATGCATGTGTGAGGAGTGTGAGCGCTTACGCGCATGTGTGTGTATGTGTATCTGTAACTGTAATCACATCAAAGATCAAAGGCAATCAGATCAAAGCAATCAACAGAATTAACTGACACCTGCTAATGTCCTGGAACATTGACAGGTGGAATTTCTGGCCTCGAACAGAAAGCATTTTTGGCAAAACCATAATACCTATCATTGATCTGACTTCACTTTGAGCGTCCTGAGCTCTTCCTGAATGTCTACATATGTTTTTTTTAAGAAAAATGAAAAAATAGCTTTGTGAGAGCGATCTAAAAAAACTGTTACATTTCCCTTCTTCAGAAATCTTCCTGCGTTTTTAATATGGGAGCCAATGAGGCTGTTGGTACTTGTTGGTGGCGCATCTGTGTGTCCTACACCCAAACTATAACTCTGACAGCTTTACCAGAGGATTGTGAGTGAGAAGACAAATTTTCCTACGTTTCTATGTATAAATTATTTCTGTAGAGTGGAATTTGCGGCCTGGAGCGCAGTTTTCAAATTTATTTTTTGACTATTTTTTCTCCCCCTCTACACTCTGGGGATGATGTCACACACTGTGACATGAACATTCCGTGCAATACACACCCATTATAATCTCAGAATTTCTCCAAAAATGATCATGGTCATTGAACAGGTATTGATAAAAAACTATATGACCTATCGAAACATGGGTTAATACACCGATACACAAGACTTGTGTCTACTTTTTAAAGTTTAAATGGAGTCTCTAGGTGAAATTATGCTGGAGAAGTAGACGTTTAAAAATCTCCAATTATTGTTCTTTTTCACTCATTTTTGTCGGCCGTCCCATTCATTTCAATGCAAAATTTTGGGCAGTTTTTCGTGACTTACGTTGCGAAAAATTCGTATTCTGTAGAGAAAAGTAATAGCACACCGATCCCGATCAAACCGCACGTTTTGATAGATAATTTGTCCTGCAACTCTTCAAGTTGTAGGACTAGTAGCGGGCCGAAATTGCGTCCGGAAGAGGAAGAAGAAAAAATCCACAGTAGTAGTGCTCGGTGTGATTGCCCCGAGGCTCTGATTACTAAAAAAGACACAACAACAGACACAAAATGACCAAAAAAGACACAAAATGACCAAAAAAAAGACACAAAATAACTGAAAAAGACACAACAACAGACACAAATTGACCAAAAAAGACTGAAATTCTGAAAGGGCCATGGGGGCTACTGCCGGTGTGTGTTCACTATGATGAGATTCTTCAGAGATTTATAACAATTAATACTAGTAATGTTATAATACTACATAATATACAAGAAGCACACCTACAACAAGCATTCCTTTACAAGTATTTATTTAGACAGCAACCTATGCGCTTTAACCTCAAAATGTGTGTGTGCGTGTGTGTGTGTGCGTGTGTGTGTTTGTGTGAAACGTGTATCTGGAGTGTGTGCGCTTACGCGCGCAGTTGTGTGTGTAACGAAAATCGCATAAAGTTACCTGTGTGTGTGTGTGTCTGTGTGTGTGTGTGTCTGTGTGTGTGTATGTGCGTGCGTGTGTGTTTGAAGCATGTGTATCTTGAGGAGTGTGCATGCTTATGCGCATGTGTGTGTGTGTGTGTTTATCTGTAACTGTAATCACAACAAAGATCAAAGGCAATCAGAGCAATCAACAGAATTAACTGCCACCAACTGCCAATGTTGCGTAACAGAGGTGGACAGACTGGAATTTCTGGCCTCGAACAGAAAGCATTTTTGGCAAAACCATAATACCTATCATTGATCCGACTTCACTTTGAGCGTCCTGAGTTCTTCCTGAACGTCTACATATGCTTTTTTTTAAGAAAAATGAAAAAATAGCTTTGTTAGAGCGATCTAAGTAAACTGTTACATCTCCCTTTTTCAGAAATCTTCCTGCGTTTTTAATATGGGAGCCAATGAGGCTGTTGGTGCGTTATGGTGGATCATCTGTGCGTTGTACGCCCAAACTATAACTCTGACAGCTTTACCAGAGGATTGTGAGGGAGAAGACTAATTTTCCTACGTTTCTATGTATAAATTATTTCTGTAGAGTGAATTTGCGGCCTGGAGCGCAGTTTTCAAATTTATTTTTTGACAGTTTTTTCTCTCCCTCTACACTCTGGCGATGATGTCACACACTGTGACACGAACATTCCGTGCAATACACATCCATTATAATCTCAGAATTTCTCCAAAAATGATCATGGTCATTGAACAGGAATTGATAAAAAACTATATGACCTATCGAAACATGGATTAATACACCGATACACAAGACTTGTGTCTACTGTTTAAAGTTTAAATGGAGTGTCTAGGTGAAATTATGCCGGAGAAGTAGACGTTTAAAAATCTCCAAATTATTGTTCTTTTTTGTATTTCTGTAGAGAAAAGTAATAGCACACCGATCCCGATCAAACCGCACGTTTTGATATATAATTTGTCCTGCAACTCTTCAAGTTGTAGGACTAGTAGCAGGTCGAAATTGCGTCCGGAAGAGGAAGAAGAAAAAATCCACAGTATAACAGTAGTGCAGCACTGGTCCCATACAGCAATAGCCCTAATGACAAAAAAAGACACAAAATGCCAAAAATGATACAAAATAACTAAAAAAGACACAACAACAGACACAAAATTACCAAAAAAAGACACAAAAAGACACAAATGACCAAAAAAGACACAAATTGACTGACAAAGACACGTAAACAAACATGAAAAGGATTAAAAAATGGACAAAATAGCCCTTTAAGATTCCATAGAGTTAAACTATTATATAATGTTCACATTCTGGGTTCCTTTTGTGTACAATGAGATAAAGTATAAATTGATCATTTTATTATTAGGGGCCCCTGTAGGAACCTGTGTAGAACCGCCACTGGTTAGAACACAAGCAAACAGAGAAAATCTGTCAGTCAGAGGCAACTTATTGGGGAAAACCAAAGAAAAAAGAAGCAGCCCTGAGGTAAGAGCAGTTACTTTACAGTACAGTCAGCATGTTGTTCCCAGCAGATTGCCTCTCCGAGGTGACTGACCCCTGAGCAAATGTTACTAGTCAAAGTATTGGCTGCCATGCATCAGGTTCAAACATTGTTTTTCTTTCACCTCAACTGATTCGTTTCTTCACAGATTGCCTACCCCAGAAAACTTATCAGTGGGCTTGGGGGAATCAATCATGGGGTGACACTATTCCAGACCAGAGTGTTGTTTGTGAATCTGTTGTCTGTGATGCCTGCAGAACCGCCGCGCTGATTGCCAAGCCTCTCGATCTGTTGGTTTTGGACTTATTTTTCATTGTAGGCCTTTTTTTTTTTCTGTCTCCTTGGCTTTGATTCTCTCTCTTCCTCTCTCTCTCGCTCTGTCTCTTTTTTCCACTGTTACATTTCTGCCTCTCAATGCGAACCTTGGAGAGTATTGATGTAAGGAGTGCCAGTGCTGTTTTTGGAGATGCTAACAAATAAGCTTGCCCCACAAAGGTGACTGCCAAGCAGGGATTAATGTAAAACAGAAAATATTAGCGCTCAGAGCCAGATCCGGGTAGAAAAAAACCCAGAGCCTAGTCAAATAGTCTTTCCCTCCTCGTCAATTGATTCATCTTCTCGTTTCCCTTCGTTTCTCTGTGATTCAACCCTCCGTGTCCCTTCTTTGGATTCATACACATCTGTGTTATATCCTGTCACTGCAGCACAAAGAACTCAGGAATCAGTCGATTGCAACAACATTTGTTCTACATATGTATGTATGGAAATGTAGCACGACATGAATGTATCTTCATAAATAGGTTAGTACCTTACAGAAACACATGTACAACAGTTTGTATCAAGCTTAGGGAATACAACTGCTCTATTTAACATTTTAACACTGTTTTCAACACGATATTGACATTGGAAAATGGAAGAACTTGGTTAGGGTTAGGGGGAAAGAACAAGGTTTGGGTTAGAATAAATACTTCCATATGTTACTACTTGGCCCAGTTAGATAGGTACACTGCAAAAAAGGTGTTTAAAAACCTGATAAAACAGTAAATCTGAGGGAAATGATCTTGCTGCATGGACAGATAATTTACCTTGACAAGATTCCTAAATTAAGATTGTTAAATCTAGAAATAAGCATGTTGAAGGCTTAAAATAAGAAATTAACTCTCATTTTAATTGAAATATGGCTTTACATCCATGCAAATCTAAAGGATGCATTCTGCCTGCTCGTCTTTATTCTGCTTCTTATTATTCTACTAGAAATCACCTTCAAACAAAAACCATCAGTATGGGTCTGTATAAGTTGTGCTTCCTGCCTCACAATTGCATTGGCTAGTGCATTACTTATTGTAGCATAACTATGAACAGCTAATGAGAACAGCCAAACACATGCCCAGTAATTACAGCATACCATAATTTAATTAACTCTTTCCCTGAAGGATATGTTGCAGTGGGGGTACAGGTGAATCTAATGATCTCAGAGCTCTTTGTAATGTTTTATGGTTTTATAAATTCTCAATGCAAACATCCCAAAAAAGGAGCTTGTGGAACAGAAACTACACTTAGAAAGATCAAGTTCATTATATTTTCTATTTTTAAGTTTAATAACTTAACAAAAATAAGTAAACACAACTGTTCAGTTAAGTCAGACTCACTTGGTTCTCTTGATGTATAATAACCAATAAAAAGACACAAAATGAACAAAAAGACGTATAATAACCAATAAAGACACATAATGACAAAAAAAGACACAAATTGAGCAATAAATAGACACAACACTACCAAAAAAGTCGTATAATAACCAATAAAAAGACACAAAATGACCAAAAAAGATGTATAATGACCAAAAAAGACACAAATCAACAAAAAAATCGACTTAACGACTTAAGTTGGTAACAAATACAAAGATCAAGTTTATACTTGCTGTTTTTAAGTTTAATTAACTTTAAAAAATTAAGTAAATGCACTCCGAGTTAAAGTAAACTTAACAAGTAGATATAAAGTAAACCTAACTTCAGACTATCAGTTATATTTACTTAACTTTTTCAGTGCAATCGGTTTCCTACATTCTTTTAAGTCTTTTAAGTCTTTTTTTGGTCATTTCAGTCTTTTGTTTCCTTTTTGGTAATTTTACGTCTTTTTGTGTCTTTTTTGGGTAATTTTTGGCTATTTTTTTTTGTCTTTTTGTGTCTTTTTTTGGTAATTTTGTGTCTCTTTACATCTTCTTTTGGTCACAAAATGACCAAAAAAGACCAAGATAAAAAAATCTTTAGATTTAGAAGTGTTAGATCATTTATTTTGTTTTAGAACAACAATCATAGCGACGATGCTTCCATCGATGTCAGAAAGCTTTGACCTATGCTGCTGCCCTCTAATTGAAATATAGCTTTACAAAATATATTATAAAGGCCGAATTCTTAATGCAAACATCCTAAAAAAGGAGTTTGTGAAACAGAAACATTCTATCAGAAGCGAAGCAGGATTTCAGCTCTTTATTCCACCAGCCTGTTAGTCTCCTGAAGCATCTTTCCTCTCATACATGTCCGTGTGCTGTGAACTGTCAACGTCTTGAATTACTGCTCTTTAATATTACTCTAATATGTAAATTACGGGCTGTGAAAACAAATTTCCTCTTGGAAGACAATAAAGGATTTATCTTATCTATCTTAACTTTTTTGAAAGACTTTGTCTTAGCCAAACAATAACAATCTAATCCATCATGGAGCAGAGAAGAGAGCAGTGATCCAGGAAGAGTTTAAAGAAAATACCAGCCTTCATCATGAGCATCATTTAAAAGTAGAAGAGCATGCTTGATTTATTTCTCTCATTTTTTTAGTTTAAAGCATCACTTGGTATTATTATCAGCCCACTGACATCAGTATCAGATAAGGAACAATGGTCACACACTGTAAAAAGGTGTTTAAAAACCAGATAAAAACAGTAAATCTGAGGGAAATGATCTTGCTGCACGGACAGATAATTTACCTTGACAAGATTTCTTAAATTAAGATTATTAAATCTAGAAATAAGCACGTTGAACACTTAAAATAAGAAATTAACTCTTAAAACCAGATAAATTAAAGCTGCCAGCAGTGATGAACTGGCCCGAGCAGAGTGACCTGATGATTATTTGTTTCATGTCAAGATAAAAAAAAACTTTAGATTTAGAACAACAAACAACAAACCAAATATAACAAATAAAAAGACACAAAATGAACAAAGAAGACGTGTAATGACCAAAAAAAGACACAAAATAAACAAAAAAGATGTATAATAACCAATAAAAAGACACAAAATCAACAAAAAATACACGTATCATGACCAATAAAGACACAAAATTACCAAAAAATACATATAATAACCGATATGAAGACACAAAATGAACAAAAAAGACGTATAATGACCAAAAAAGACACAAATTGACCCAAAAATAGACACAAAACTACCAAAAAAGACATATAATGACCAAGATAAATTATCTAACACTTCTAAATCTAAGGGGCTTTTTTTTTTTATCTTGGTAGGAAACAAATAATTTGCAGTGCGACGAAAGCATGTAGGATTTTTTTCCAGATCCTCTTTTGACACATATGCTCTAAGTTTGTTAATATTTTAAAGATGGAAGTATGCTGATTTTGTGACTGATTTAATGTGTCTGCTAAAATTAAGATTGTTATCTATAAGGACACTCACACTGAAATGTTGAAAAATATCAATGAGTGTTTCCCAAACCACAAGTTGACGTCAAAAAAAAAAAATGAATAAAAAAGACAAAAAAAAAGACAAAATGACCAAAAAAAGACACAAAATGACAAAAAAGACACAAATTGACAAAAAAAAACAAATTGACTAAAAAAAGACAAAATGACAAAAAAAGACACAAAAAGACACAAATGACTAAAAAAGGAGACAAAATGACTAAAAAAGGAGACAAAAAGACACAAAATGACTAAAAAAAGACACAAAATGACTAAAAAAAGACACAAAATGACTAAAAAAGACACAAAATGACTAAAAAAGGAGACAAAAAGACACAAAATGACTAATAAAAGACACAAAATGACTAAAAAAGGAGACAAAATGACTAAAAAAGACACAAAATGACTAAAAAAAGACACAAAAAGACACAAAATGACTAAAAAAGACACAAAATGACTAAAAAAAGACACAAAATGACTAAAAAAGGAGACAAAAAGACACATTTTTTTTGTTTTACAGTGCAGGTTTTTTACCACATATTTTGCTATTAAGCTTTTTCCTTTCAAGCAAGGCAGAAATCTTTTGCCTTTCCTCCTTCTTTCCAAAAATTACAACATCAGTTTTATTTTTGTTGAGCTGTTTTTATAAATTCTGGGACATTCGGAGCTGTATGTCCTGTTTCTGATGCTACAATAAATCATTTTATCTGTTTTTCTGTTAAATAATTGTAAGCTTCTGATTATAAACTGTCTCCACATTGCATTGTTCTTGCTCTTGTTAATTAATGAAAATGAGACTTGTTCCATTTATCCAAACTGAACAATTACACAGCAGGTAAATTCATTAACTGTAGTTAGTGGTGGCTCTGCAGAAGTGCTAATAAATGCCTTTTAATTGAATTAATTTCCATTCATTTCCTCCCCATAACAATAAGAGAACATGTTGTTCAGGGGTTGTTTAGACGTCTTCTCCACATTATCCACTCTACACACTTTTTACTCCAACTCTCAAATATAGAAAATCACAAATGATTTTTTTCTGCATCCCCTCTAGCTCTTTATTAGCATTTCCACACCAGACACTCAGATATGGTTTTGGTTCAGTAGCTGCATACCAGTATTTCCATACATTAATATTCGTATGCATAGTAAGCTGTTCCAGCAGAAAGACTTGGGACTGCAGCCGTTTCTCTGTGTGGGCTGCCACAGTTTCACTCCAGAGACTGAGCCTCAGGTTACATATGTAGAGGATCCAGACATGAAACGGGAAATATATATGTGTACGTTTTCATCTGATCAGTAAAATATCTTTTCTTAATCAATTTACTTAAAAATGAAGGAAAAATCTGATTCTGACCATCTGTGTGGACACAAAGAATACAATCACATTGTAAAAAATGTTTGTGGAAATGACAGTAAAACACTGTCAAGTTGCATCCGAAATAGGGCCTAGAAATTATCACCGTAGTAGACACTTTAATTACCGTAAAGAATAGCACAAAACTTTAACGTTTACTGTCAAAAGTCTTTACACAATAAGATAATCAAATTAGCATATAATAATAATAATAATGACTAGAAAATTTCCTCTGGGGAAATTCTGAAAGGGCCACGGGGCTACTGCCGGTGTGTGTATACTATGATGAGATTCTTCAGAGATAAACTACGCCCTTCAACCTCAAAATGTGTGTGTACCGAAAATCACATAAAGTTACCTGTGTGTGTGTGTGTGTGTGTGTGTGTGCGTGCGTGTCTGTTTGAAGCATGCGTATGCATGTGTGTATGAGGGGCATTTTATGCCAGCACACTACTAAAACGCGTGTACAGCGCCTATGTGATGACATCAAACGTCTAACGTGCGCGTGTAAATTCCATTCACTTTCAATGGACAGACAGGCGTCACGTAGGCGTCACGCAGACGCTGTACACGCGTTGTTGCACATACGCCTACGTGACGGCTGCGTGACGGGTGAACTACGCCTCAAATACGTGACATGAAGACCCGCGTGACTGTTAAGTACAATTCTACATAGGCGTACAGACACGCGTACTGCGAGTACACCAGATAACATGGGTGACGGGTGAAAAGTGCCACTAGCGAACGTAGTGGACGCCTGTGTGTGTGTGTAACGCGTGTAAGCCTATAACAGTTCAGCTGTTACACAGAGTCTCAGCTTCATATGGTATTGTTTATAAGAAAGCACAACTTATAGATGAAGAGAAAGACTATCTTGTACGTACCAGATAAACTTAACGTTTTTCCGGCCAAAACCGGAGGCTTAATTAGCCTGTTTTAGGAGTGAAAGTCAGCAAAATGCAGCTTAAACAAAATGTTTTACCTCATTAGTTAACTACGAATGTCTGTAAAACATAATGGGACTGTGCATAAGTGCCGAATTGGGTTAAACAGTGTAGATATAAGGTCCGATGGAATCATATTGTGAACGGACTGCTGTCCACATGGCTACTGAATATTCATTAGATAGGTCCGCATGGCTACTTAATATTCAGGGGTGACAGCGATTACGGCTTCTGCAGGCAGGTAAACCTACCTAATTACAGCTGGTGCGTAATGAACTGTGTGTCCGCGCGCGAAGCTGGGAACTGGCTGTGAGCGTTGCACTTTACTATTAGCCTACTATTTTTAAGTAGCTGAAATTATTTTAATTATCCCTTTCACCCTTGCTATCATTAAATATCAATTCGATATCATTCAAACCTAGAGAGAGAGAGAGAGAGAGAGAGAGAGAGAGAGAGATTTCGTTAACAAGAAAATAAAAACTGGCCTGAAAATAATAGAAATATCCTGACAGCTCTGTGGGGGCTTGGAGTTCATCTGTAAGTTGTGCTTTCTTATAAACAATACCATATGAAGCTGAGACTCTGTGTAACAGCTGAACTGTTACACAGAGTAACACACTGTTAACGTACACGCGTTACACACACACACAGGCGTCCACTACGTTCGCTCGTGGCACTTTTCACCCGTCACCCATGTCATCTGGTGTACTCGCAATACGCGTGTCTGTAAGCACGCCTATTAATCAGACTTTATGCTGGCACAGGCGACGCATTCTAGGCGTTTAAGTATAGTGTGCTGGCATAAAATACCCCTCATATGTGTGAGGAGTGTGCGCACTTACGCGCATGTGTGTGTGTGTGTGTGTGTATCTGTAACTGTAATCACATCAAAGATCAAAGGCAATCAGATCAAAGCAATCAACAGAATTTAAAAAAAACTGTTAAATCTTCCTTTTTTCCGAAATCTTCCTGCGTTTTTAATATGGGAGCCAATGAGGCTGTTGGTGCGTGTTGGTGGATCATCTGTGCGTCCTACGCCCAAACTATAACTCTGACAGCTTTACCAGAGGATTGTGAGTGAGAAGACAAATTTTCCTACATTTCTATGTATAAATTATTTCTGTAGAGTGGAATTTGCGGCCTGGAGCGCAGTTTTCAAATGTATTTTTTGACAATTTTTTCTCTCCCTCTACACTCTGAGCGATGACATCACACACTGTGACACGAACATTCCGTGCAATACACACCCATTATAATCTCAGAATTTCTCCAAAAATGATCATGGTCATTGAACAGGGATTGATAAAAAACTATATGACCTATCGAAACGTGGATTAATACACCGATACACAAGACTTGTGTCTACTGTTTAAAGTTTAAATGGAGTGTCTAGGTGAAATTATGCCGGGGAAGTAGACGTTTAAATATCTCCAATTATTGTTCTTTTTCGCTAATTTTTTGTCAGCCGTCCCATTCATTTCAATGCAAAATTTTGGGCAGTCTTTCGCGACTTGTGTCGCGAAAAATTCATATTCTTTAGAGAAAAGTAATAGCACACCGATCCCGATCAAACCACACGTTTTGATATATAATTTGTCCTGCAACTCTTCAAGTTGTAGGACTAATAGCGGGACGAAATTGCGTCCGGAAGCGGAAGAAGAAGAAATCCACAGTATAACAGTAGTGCAACACTGGTCCCTACAGCTATTGCTGTATGGGACCAGTGCTCGGTGAGATTGCCCCGAGGCCTTAATAAGCACATAAAGCTATAGTCAGTAGGTAAATTATACTCAAAACAAGATAATTAAGATACTATTGCAAGATATAAGTAGAAAATACTTGGTAGACTTCATGTTTTTTGCAGTGTAGAGTTGTAGAGCCAGATATGGATCACATAAAGATGCATTTTACTGTATTATCTCCAGTAATATAGTTAATGGGAACATCACATCGGGAATCTTTTGGTCATTTATCATTTCAATGAAGTCTGGGGCTTTTAAATCCAGTATATTGATATTAATACAATAAAGGATCTTGAGAAAACCTCAAAAGTAAGAAAGTTAAACTTATATGAAAGTATTTACTAATGGCCATGAATTATTCTGTCACATATACAGTAAAGACACATTCAGGACCAAACCATTCATTACCTTGACAGCATTTAGGAGGAAAAGCATCATTTGATTCTCGGAGCCTTTGAGTCATATGTAGTAAATTAATCTACTTCTTGACCCTCCTTCCTCCTTCCTCCTGCTGCAATAAATCTAGTCAGGAGGAATCTCTGGGCCTCTTCTTCCACATGTTTCATCTTATAAAGACAGGAACAAATGTACAAATGACAAATATTTGACCCCACCCCTCGCTTGATAAATAGTTATGTGTATTTTAAAAGATACATTCATTAATTCTCATTTAATTGTTGTGTTAAAATAAGTTAAAAGCAGCTATGGCCAAGTTCAGAACAGTCTTGGAACTTTTTATTCTTTTTAAACAATATGTTTATTGACATTTTCTTGAATAACAAAACCACATTACAAATGAACTATACACATCACAAACATACACTTCTCAGCCACATAATCATTAATGACTTCATATAATTGCGGGTATTGAACTGTTGATTAATTCTGTTATAAGGTTTACGTAGCGGACTACTTATTCCTCTTCATTGTCAGTTGCCAGATCAATACCATTATAAAACACATTAACCCATAAGAACCCATGGTGACACCCGTGTGTTTTGAAATATGGGTAACACTTTATAATAACCATCATTTATAAATGGTAAAAAGAAAGTTTAATAATCTTTAATCATCATTTATAAACCGTATATAAACCATTTAGAATGAAAAATACATAATTTATTAATGTTTATTCAACCAAATCATTTATAAATGGCAAATAAGATTGTTAGATCTAGACATAAGCATGTTTTGTTGCATTTTTCTAAAAACGGAGAACATAGGACCAATTTTGGGAAAAACGGGGAACATAGGGATGACCCCTTTTGGATTTGTCGATTGTGACAGAAAAATTAGTTAACTCTATGGAGTCTTGGACTATTTTGTCCATTTTTGAATCCTTTTCATGTCTTTTCGTGTCTTTTTTTGTCATTTTGTGTCTGTTGTTGTGTCTTTTTTTTAGTTTTGTGTCTTTTTTGGTCATTTTGTGTCTGTTGTTGTGTCTTTTTTAGTTATTTTGTGTCTTTTTTGTCATTTTGTGTCTTCTGTGTCTTTTTTTTTAGTATTTTGTGTCTGTTGTTGTGTCGTTTTTGGTCATTTTGTGTCTGTTGTTGTGTCTTTTTTTAGTTATTTTGTGTCTTTTTTGATCATTTTGTGTCTTTTTTGTCATTTTGTGTCTTCTGTGTCTTTGATGGTCATTTTGCGTCTTTTTTTCTAGTCATTTTGTGTCTTTTTGTGTCTTTTTTTTGACATCATGAAGAAGTCGTGCTCCGGCGCTTTCATGGACTCCAGAGGGTTAAAAAGCAGCTCTGGTCAGTCAGGACTCTTTGAAGGCTGCTGTTGGTTGACAGAGATTATTAGAATGGGGCCTTTGGATTGGTTGACATGTTTACTGGTTCTGTAACCAAATAAAAACTCATAATGAAGTAAACTGCTCCACTTTACCTTTGAGGGATAAAGAAGTATTTAAGGGCGATCAGTGCACCTCTCCTAGCCAGTGGATCGCCGTTAGTGACAACAGAGTTTAGCAGCAGCAGGAAACTAAATTAGATTACATGTGGTTGAGTTCATTTCCTGCCTGAGTCTACGCTGTGAACTCCATCTGTGAGTCCCTTTGGAGGTGCAGCAGGCAGGTAGCTGCAGGAGATCTCTGGACTAAACTCTAGTTATGGAGCTAACATCTCTACCAGAGAGCTGCTCAGATCCACTTCTAGGAAACCTCCGGGGGAAAAGGTTAACAGAAAACCAAAAAAGAAGCTACCAAACTATTTGGACCGGTACTCTCACAGCTGGGATCATTAATTTCATGGCATCTCTCGTCTCGACTAGTATTAAAAATCCATCTGACGCAGAGGAAACACAGACTGATTACAGTCCCGGCTGAAGTTATTTTAAGTGTAGTAATTAAATTGATAAGCATCAAATTAATTGCAAATGTGAAGTGAAGGAAATTAAAACCATTGATGGGGAAAAAAATATTGAAACAAGTTGATAGAATATTTTATTTTAATGGTGTTGAAAGCTATTGATTCAGCACAGCGACCTTTACTTTGAAAAGCTAATATCATGACATACAGGTTATGTTTTATATTGCATTTTATATTTTTATGTCATGATATCTAACACACTGTGTTGATGTCGGAATACACTATAATACTATTAATACACAACTTAAATACATTTAGTGGTTGACAGAATTACAATTGCAAAAAAAAATGTTTATTATATACACTGTAAGAAATGTGGGGGGGGGGATAAATTACTCCACTGTAAAATATTTGTAACAAAAATATACTGTAATATATATACAAGCCATCACTGTACTTTTTGCATTTATTTTTTGTAATTTTTCTAACTGGTAAATTTACTAAATACCATATCTCTAACAAAAATATACTAATATTTAATGGTAAAATCTTTAATTTATGCAGCATTTATAAAGTATTTTCTGGTCAATTATATGGCAGAACAGCATTTCTTTTGATGGAAAAACATTTTATTTTTTAAGGTAAAATATAATCTTAAAAAAAAATATTAAATGTGATATCAAAAGTGCGAATATAATTTTACTGTAATATTAGAAAAAGCTTTATTACGGTAAAGTTCTGGCAACCACAGCTGCTGTTTTGTTACCGTAAAAACAACAGTTTTTATTTTTATTTTTTACAGTGTATAATTGCTAAATATCACAACATTGTAAACTCTCATGTGAATGGTTATGTGCCAGGAAAAGTTTAATGTTTTTATGGAGAATTAAGCACTTTAATACCATTTTCAGTTCAAGATGAGTATAAATTATGGGCGAGAATCGCACAATATTTGATGATTTTGTTATTGGCATTATTGTTTAACTTGACACTGAAAGAGGAATCTTTTCCTTTTTAAATTTGAACATATTTTGATGCTTCAGGTTTCCTTTCCCAATGACTTGACTACTGAGAGTTATCTTTGTCTCTTTCTGCAACGTTCTGTTCACCATGTACAAAACAAACACTTCATAAAAAACAACATGTTTTTGTAAAGAGGACTTTAAATCACAAAGACCCTCCAAAAAGAACAAGTAGTCCTCTCAGCCTCCTGACTGCAAACAGTCAAGTTTTTATGGCAGCAGATTCCAAACTGTTATTGGTCCAATATGTAACTTGCACAAGTTACATATAGAAGTACATATAGAAGTAAAAAGACACAAAATGACCAAAAAAAGACAAAAAGACACAAAAAAGATACAAAAAGACAAAAAAAGACACAAAAAAGATACAAAAAGACCAAAAAAAGACATTGTTGTGTTTTTTTTTATCTTGATAAGAAAAAAATAGTTGTCAGGTCACTCTGCTCGGGCCAGTTCATCACTGCTGACAGCTTTAATTTATCTCTTTTGTACATTTTTTATGTCTTATTTGGTCATTTTGTGACCAAAAGAAATAAAAAGACACAACATGACCAAAAAAAGACATAAAAAAGAAACAAAAAGAGCTAAAAAAGACACAAAAAAGACACAAAAAAGCCACACAAAAAAACACAAAAAACACCCCAAAAAAAATACACGAAAGATGTAAAATCACAAAAAAAAAGACACAATTTTTTTTTTTTTTTTTATCTTGGTAAGAAACAAATTATTGTCAGGTCACTCTGCTCAGGCCAGTTCATCGCTGCTGGCAGCTTTAATTTATCTCTTTTGTACATTTTTTATGTCTTATTTGGTCATTTTGTGACCAAAAGAAATAAAAAGACACAACATGACCAAAATAAGAAACAAAAAGATAAAAAAGACACAAAAAAATAACAAAAAAAAAAAAATACACAAAAGACGTAAAATCACCAAAAAAAGACACAAAAAGTTTTTATTTTTATCTTGATAAGAAACAAATAATCATCAGGTCACTCTGCTCGGGCCAGTTCATCGCTGCTGGCAGCTTTAATTTATCTTTTCTGTGAGCATAATCTCCAAACCGCTTCCCACGAGGAAGTGGTTTGGAAGAGTTAATTTCTTATTTTAAGTGTTCAACATGCTTATTTCTATATTTAATAATCTTAATTTAATAAATCTTGTCAAGGTAAATTATCTGTCCATACAGCAAGATCATTTCCCTCAGATTTATTGTTTTATCTGGTTTTTAGACTAAACACCTTTTTTTGCAGTGTGTATATTTCTTTGTCACAGCAAATGACATTAGGTGTAATCAAAAGCTATATTTCTGAATAAAACTGTGTTTAACTGAATGAATTGAAGAACAACTTTCCAGGCAGCAGCCTCACTGATTACAGCTCTCTCTTCCTGTCTGCTGCAGCCGCTGCATGGCCATCATATTTGATTATGATGGTCCTGCAGAGGCCAGTTTAGCTGTGAGTTGTTTCCATCCTGGGGATCATTGTTCTGCCTAATGTAATTTGAGTCAAGTGTCTTCCCCCCCTCAACATATTATATGTTTATATATTTCCTTGACCATATGACATTAACTGTTACAGGTCAACAGTTTCACAGTTTTATTGCTTATTCAGCTCCGACTCCACTGTTTCTGTTTACTTTGCAGGAAGTAGTTATACTAGATTTTTCACTGGACGCTTTTTGGCAAGAAGGAAGACACTAAATGTCCCATTTCATCAATAGAGACAGACAATGTTTTCTGTTCTCAGCAGGGTCACAAAGATCAGGACAATGTAAGCATCCAATACATAGTCCTTATTCTCTTTCTGTGAGACTAGTTACCAAAAAAAGACACAAAATGACACAAAAAGACACAAAATGACCAAAAAAAGACACAAAATGACCAAAAAATGACACAAAATGACCAAAAAAAGATACAAAATGACCAAAAAAAGACACAAAATGACCAAAAAAGACACAAAATGACCAAGAAATGACACAAATGACACAAAATGACACAAAAAGACACAAAATGAGACAAAATGACCAAAAAATGAGACAAAAAGACACAGTACTAGTGCAGTGGCTGTAGGAAGTA
Source organism: Centropristis striata (assembly GCF_030273125.1). Taxonomy (NCBI): domain Eukaryota; kingdom Metazoa; phylum Chordata; class Actinopteri; order Perciformes; family Serranidae; genus Centropristis; species Centropristis striata. Next base: position 19,494,907 of record NC_081520.1, read on the forward strand.
TGTATTCATATAGTGGGAGATTAAGTAGATTTTTCAGTTCTGGCCAAATGAGGTTGTGTGTGAAAGTGGAATGTACAATGAGGTGTTAATACTCTCTAATAGTGTTAATATACAAAGTGTATATTGGATAATATATGGATGTACATTGAGATATAAAGAGACACAGAAAGAGTTATTTTAATAAAAAGAAACTTAATCATTCAACATTGTTAGACATATATACAGACACAGATATAGGAGGGAAGAAGTTTACACAGAGCAGAGAGGAGAGGACAGGAGAGGCTGTTTACACAGAGCAGAGAGGAGAGGACAGGAGAGGCTGGAAAAATGACAATACTTCAACATGTACAATATGTGAGGAAAACTGTTTTGATAATTTTGTGTCATCTTCAATCTTAGTCATTTTGTCTTTTTTTAGTCACTTTGTGTCTTTTTTTAGTCATTTTCTGTCGTTTTTTTTGGTCATTTTGTGTATTTTTTTTGTCATTTTCTGTCTTTTTTTTTGTCATTTTGTGTAATTTTTTGTCCTCTTTGGTCATTTGTGTCTTTTTTGGTCCCTTTTACATTTGTGTTTAAGTTTTAAAAAAAATAATTCAAGGATGCACACCTTCGTGCCATCCGCGAGCCACATACAAAATCTGAGGTCAGTCTGAATAACGGTCAGATACACACACACACACACACACACACAGATTCTTCTTGCTTTTCATAGATAGATTAATAGAAGAATGTTTGCTGAAGTGCACTATGCATGATGCCATTGGTATTTAGACCAGGACAAGATGAAATGCAACAAAGTCATCTGACCGACCAGATGGAGAGCCTCTCTGAGGTGACTCACTCCTCCTCTTCCTCCTCCTACTGCCACTACTTCTCTCTTCATCTCTCGTCCTTTTCCTTTCCTCTCCACTCCACCTACCCTAACTGCCGCTGCTACCACTACTGCTGCTTCCACCTTTTGGATTGCTATATTTGTGACTGTGCTCATTGATGTGGAAAAAGCCATCATCCGGGCCAGTAGATCTGGAAATAGAGTACTCGTCGAGGTCGGCCATAGACTAGCTTTGTTCCCTGAGAACTCAGCCAGCCAAGGGTGCAGGGGGCAACGAGTTCCAGCGGCAGGTCTCTGCTGGCTATTTTCTCCACATTCACTCTGTTCAGACGCTAAGACAACACTTCCCACTGACTGAGGGCTGCTCAGGCCTTTAGCTCCCTGGATCCTGCACTGCAAAAAAAGCCAACTTGTATTTTTCGGCTAAAACGAACATGGTCTCACAGGAATCCGTGGAATAGCCACGGATTCGCTTAACTCAAAATCAGTGGAATAGCCACGGAATCACTCAAATTTCCGTGAAACTGACACGGATTTCGCTACAATGCAAGTTAATGACAGTCATATCCCATGGCTATTCCAACATACAAAGTGATTATGAACATTCACTGAGTGAATATTTAGAAAATAAAACATATATTTCTCGCTAGAAATGTGATCAAAATCCATTTTATGCAGAAAATAAGTCAAAATATTGATTTTTTCACTTAAAATGAGAGAACTGTCGGCCATGTTTTTTGTTCTGACCACCGGGACCTTGAAAGTCACGTGACTTGGAACAAACCAATAGGAACAAATATCCATGGAATAGCCACGGGATATGACTGTCATTAACTTGCATTGTAGCGAAATCCGTGTCAGTTTCACGGAAATTTGAGTGATTCCGTGGCTATTCCACGGATTCCTGTGAGACCATGTTAAAAAAAAGCCAACTTGTATTTTTTGGCCTAAAACAGTGATTTAAGTTGGTAAAACTTGGAAATATAAATTATTGACATTTAGGGCAATAATGTAAGTTAGCACAACAAAGGAAGCCAGTTGTCTGCTCAAAAACAAGTTGGTGAGTTGTTGTTACTTATATCTTTAAGTTGGGGTTCACAACAAGGGACAATAGTTCTGCTAACTCTTATTTCTTTGTTGTGAAATGCGGGAAATCGGTGAAATTCGGTCATTAGCGAAAGCTAGCGGCTAACTGATGCTAGCGGCTAACTGATGCTAGCGGCTAACTGATGCTAGCGGCTAACTGATGTTAGCGGCCCTGCTTGTTACAGCTACAAAAGTAGCCATTAGTGTATCAATGCTAACTCAAAATTGTGGTCGCAACATTAGCTGACATTTCATAGCGGCGTTACAATCGTGCCAATTCAGCACATTGTAGAAGTATACAATTACAATTACAATTACAATGTAAAATTATAAGTTCAAAAATTCAGAGTTGAGCAAACTCAAAAACAAAACTTAAAATATTTAGTTTAATTGTCCAGCTTAAAATTTTATCGAAGTTTGTTGCCTTGAAATTTTGAGTTCACCCAACTTTTCTTTTTTTTTGCAGTGTGTAAGACATGTTCACAAACACAGCATGTTATGTGCTGCTGCCTTCAGCCTGAAAAATTTGAATTTCTAAATGATTAGTTGCAGCAAAAGCTGGAGGCATGAATCAATAAAGCTGGCTGGATGCAGGGCAGCCGAGCCAATTAGGCCAACTGGGGGCTTTTGACACATAATATGAAGGCAACAGAATGAGAAAGGTGTGTGTACTGTATGGATGCTGGGGTGGTATATTGGTTATTGTGCTCTATTTGATGACATCTAATGAAAATTGGAATTGTCAATATTATTAAAGCTCTCATACCTTTTTCTTCTGCACTCTTTGTAGTAATAAAAGCAGGGCCGTGACCTCGATATACATGGTTTGAAACACTAACAGAATACTAAACACAAAGAATAGATTTTAGAGACATTGATTGAGGAACCCAACAGGAAGGACGACAGTACGTTTCCTGTTGGGATGATAGATACCAGCTGTATCTGAACAAATAACTCCAAAAGCTACTTTGGCGTGGCATTTAGCCTGACACAAATATTGTTAAAAAATAATGTAAACCATGATTTTTTCTGGCTAGTTAGAGGCTTTACGATGCTAAAGTTCAAACTGATACAAATTTGACTCTGAATTCTGAATCTGATAGATGCTGTTTAAAGTTATGTTCTGCACAGGGTTGTAGCTTTATGTTAGCTAGCTAGTTAGCTAGCTTTTCTCTGTACTTTTACCCTAACCTTAAGAAAATACTTTTGTTGCCGAAACAAACAACCGACATAAATTAAATGGTGACCGTTATGTTTAAGTATAAAGACATGTTGATCTCCTGCCACCTATAAGGGTGCACATTTTTTTTGAAACACTCCTGTGTGTCGTAGAAACAAACAACCTGTAGTTGTAGGTTTTGAAGAACATGTTGAACTATATACAATTCTAGCCTGGGTTTACATACGGCATGGTGTCCATTCTTAGTCCTGCTTTTGGTATCCAATCACAGAACGGGGAGGGACGACAAGACGATGGCGCGTACTATTGGACAGACGGAAGGTTGTAGTTTTCTTACGGATCCAACATGGCTGCAGCAGACGCCAAGCTCTCTTTGGATCTAGCTGTAGACAGTGTTCTAGATAGTTTAGAGACAAAGTTTATTTTAAAAGAAGAACAACGTTTGGCTTTACACTCATGTTTCACCACGAAAAAGGATGTTTTAGCCTTGCTGAGAAACAGGATTTGGCAAAAGCCTAATCTACTAACTAGCCCCGTTAGCGGCTAAGCTAACTGGGTTTAGCCAGACCCCGTTCCTTGTGGTCGTCTCACCACTGATCGCCTCTTAGAAGAAAGACACTCCACATATGCACACAAGTATATATATATATATATATATATATATATATATATGTCTGAAGAGTGTGCATATGTGGAGTCTCTTTCTTCCTTCATATATATCTTGCAAAAACTTTAACGTATTCTAGCACATCACATTTTTAATGACGAAGTTGACCATGGTTCTGTCTCTACCAACCTGTCATGGGATCACAGGGTGAAGAGGGGCGGGACCTGGGATTGGTCAATTGAAACAAAAACCAAATACACACGTCTGCTAAATCCTAATTAATGTAGGTGGTAATGTTAATCCACCTAAATTAACTGATAAATCACCAGTCAGAGAAGCATCTGTTGCTGTAGGTTCTGATGCTCCCAGTTGCTTTTGTTGCCGTTTTGATTTTCCCTGCCATATGCAATATGAAAAGCCGTTATTGCCTAAACATCAGATTTTTTTTTCCTCATTTCTCATAATTACAGGTAGGTTTTAACCCAAGAGAATCATGGGATCACAGCACTTATCTCATCGGGGAGTGAGCTAACCTCTCTGCTCCATCCCACTCTAAAATGGCCCTTAGGCCCCTGCTGTGGCATAGTTAATGGAGTGCGCCTACATGAATTATTAACGGTGCTTACGTTCCCTTTATACTTGCCATCCTATCGATATTCAACCCTCAGCGTACCCATGGGTATGTGGGCGAATTTTTACACATCAGGATGAATTGCCCTTTTCTCATACATGCTGGTCCCTCTCAGATAATGTGGGATGAGCAGACGATGTTGAATAAAACATCTGACTTGCAGAAAATAAAATAAAATAGCAAAAATATATTATCCCCGCAGTAACAGTCAACAGATCTGACTTTAAGTGCCGGTGACAACAGTGAATTGTGACAATGCGTCGCTCTCGGTCCTCCAGTTCTTTGGGTTTACACTGCGGGGACACCTTGAGATGTACATTATTAAAGCATACTTGGATTTATAACATCATCTTCCATGGGGAGTAATCCGAGAGGTAAAATCAATGGCCGAAAAAACAGCATCCACAAACTATAAAACAGCTCCTCTCCTGCAAAGTGCTTGTAAACCTTTTTGGGTTATCATTGCAGGACTGGGCCGGGAGCTCAGGGGAGATTCACATTAAGCAAAGAAAAAGAGGAGAAAGCAAGCTCCTTGAATCCTTATAAGGGACATGAGGGAGCTGTTACACTGACTTTCTCTCCTCGATGCAGGAAACTGTGACTAGATTGTTACCTGCACATTATATTGCACTTGGATCTAAATCGTGATTCTAGGAGTGTTGTCCCAGGGGTTAATCATCTTGATAGCTCAACTATTTATTGCACGTGTATCGGTGTGGAGGACGCTGTTGTGAATTTGAAATATATAGAGACTCCGAAGCAGATGGCGACTCATTTACAACGGGCAAATGAGAGAGAAAGCCTTTAAGCTATTTCATGTAAACAGTCACAAATGCATTTAGAGACATTTCTGGATGTGCCAAAGAAACCGCTGCATTGATTATGTAACTCAGTGGTTTTCAAACCGGGGGGGTGCGCGAGTTGTCGTAGAAAATCTTTAAAAGAAAACACTTGACGACCAGGTAGATTCTAATTACAGCCTTTGTGCGGGATTTATTTTGCAACTATCAAAAACAGATACAGATGTCAAAGGTGACAGACAAATCCAGTGATCAGAACAACTCTGAGGAGACAACGCCTTGTGTTCTCTTTTTAGTTTGTAGGTTCGTGCATCATTATTTCTGTGTAACTAAAGTTCAATGTCCTGTAATTTCCTGTTATGTTCCACTTTTGTTATAAGAGCACACTTGGGAGGTCAGATTCCTATTCTAATGTTATCGTATCAACCAGAGCATCCGCTTACGACATGCTTAGCAGACTTGTCCAATGAGTTTTTCCTTTCCCATAAAACTGATATCCTACCTTATGCCAGGTCATGCAATCATGCATTAATTTCTTCATGTTACATATATTTTCAACGGATTTACACTACAGAGTTATGACAGAGGAGGGGGGAGGGGGGGGGGGGGGGGGGGGGTGAGGCTCAATATAAATGAAGCATTTTTCTTCTTCACTGCTAGCTAGCACATCATGGAAAAGTTTAGGTAAGTACAGCCAGGTAAACGAAAAACAGAAGATGAATCCACACCAAATGTCACAACTATTAAAACTTGTGTGTCTCAAAATATTAGCTTCTGACAGCATGAAGCCGAACAAGTTCAGACGCCACTTGGAGACTTCACATCCCGAACACAAAGAGAAGCCCGTTTATTTCTTCAGAAAAAAAAACTAGTCAACTGTCGTGCACAACAGAGTTGCTTTACTAAAACAGCTTCTGTGCCTGTAAAATTCTCAACTCGCCTCCTACAAATTAGCTACAGAGTTGCTCAGTGTAAAAAGCTGCACACAAAAGCAGATGAATTCATATTACCTCCTGCTATTGATACTATTGATACTCCTACTATGACTGATGAAGCAACAGCCAGCAAACTAAAGGCTGTTCCGCTGTCAGACAATACTTTCGCATTTATAACATGGCAAAAGACATAGAAGAGCACCTTAAAGACAAAATACGAGACAATCGTTTTGCTTGGGAACCACTGATATAGCTGATGGAGGAGAGATGCACAAGTTGTTTTTTTTTATCATCTCTCTCAGACTTTGTTGTGTCCAGTTGGAATTTAGATTTCAATAATTTTGCAGCAATGCCACTTTGACAAAAACAAGATCCAGGCGAAATTAAAATAAATGAATCTTTACAAAGCCAAGAAAATGCATTCAGTGCACACTTCAATGAACCAAGAGAGTAATGAGCAGAAATGTATTCCCATATGTAATAATGAAAATTTGGTGATAATTGGAAGGGATTTTTTTCCCTCATGTAACATTGTGATTGTTTGTGTACAGGGTAGATTGCATGGTGATAAAGTATGCTAACTATTCCAGCTTTAATAGCAACTCCGAGATGATGCATGTGTAAAAATGTATGATATTAAAATTACTTAAAGCCATTTTTCCTCCTCTCATTCTCTGCCGTGTCTTTTTTCTCTCCATTTGTTTTGTTTATGGCTCCATATCTCCTTCTTCTCCTCCCTACTTTTGCTCTTTCCTCCTGCCTTTTTCCTGTTTCCACAGTCTTCTCTTTGTGCTGCCAGCCAATGTTTTCTCTCTTTTTCAGACTCAGTCGGCTCATCGGCCCCTGAGGGCTCTGGGCAGCAGGTCCTCCGTCTCCTTAGCCTCTGTGGTTCCCTGTCTGACTGTATGAAAATGAATTTCTATGGATTGTTAATAGACTGCCCACTCCTATACATCGCATCGCTCTGTGCCATTGCGAGGTTGATAGCCCACGGTGGAAGCATTGGTCTTTGCGGTAACCCCTTCAGCGAGAGATCCCGTTCTCTTCATCATCAATTCTAACTCACTCTGACTGCAGGCACACAGGTTATTGGGAAGCCTATTGTTTCTCCAGGCACATCTGTACACATCTAGCAGGCTTTTATCACTTGCACTTTGGCTCACAGATGAAATTATTTGCACTTCCAGGCTTTTTAAAATGCATTATTGTAGTTACAATACTTTATTAATCAACTGGAAACAGAGGGATTTATTAGTCACTACCTTAATGTTAAATTGGCAACAGGCAAGTGTTTTGCTTTAACTTATCATTGTGAGGTAATTGCACAATATATTGGCTAGAGAATGATGAAACCTTCAGCGTTTTGATTAGTTCCCAATAAGCCTCACTATGCACAATGCAAAAAAAGAAAAAGGGTGTCTAAAAACAAGATAAAAACACTAAATCTGAGGGAAATTATCTTGCTGCACGGACCAAAAAAGTATAAAAAAATATAATGACCAAAAAAGACACAAATTGACCAAAAAATAGACACAAAACTACCAAAAAATAGACACAAAACTACCCAAAAAAGACACAAAATGCCCAAAAAAGACACAAAATGACCAAAAAAGACAAAAAATGACCAAAAAATACACAAAATTACTAAAAAAAATACACAAATTGACCAAAAAATAGACACAAAACTACCAAAAACGACGTATAATGACCAAAAAAGACAGAAATTTACCAAGAAAAGACACAAAACTACTGAAAAAGACACAAATTGACCAAAAAATAGACACAAAACTACCAAAAAAGACACAAATTGACCAAAAAATAGACACAAAACTACCAAAAAATAGAAACAAAATGCCCAAAAAATACATAAAATTACAAAAAAAAAGACACGAAATGACCAAAAAAGACTAAAACACATGAACACTTTAACACAGTGGAGACAGAGCTGACTTCCAAAATGATTTGGCGACCCCCAGAAATCATCTCTCCTCCCCAAGGTTGAGAATAGCTGCTCTAGGGTTGAAATTTTGAAGTATCTCAATGAGTGTCCTATGAAGGGTTAAAGCTCCACAGTGGTGTCTGGGTTACTGGCTGTGTATGTGTCCTCTGGTGTGGTTAGAGGACAGTGTTAATAAAGTGATGACAGGTCAGGCGGCTCTGGACATCTGGCACTCAGTGGTTAATCACAGTCATCTTACGTTTCGTCCTCCGGGTTTTCTTTCTGCTCTTCATGAGCCTCTCTTTAATTACAGTCTTAAACACAATGCTGTGTATGTCGTCCTCCACTGTTTGAACAACTGTACCAAATGAATGGTAATGAGATGCATGCTAAAGAAAATGTGATAGCATGCACGGCCATTAGCATACTTCTCCTTGATGAGCCTTTAGAATATAAAATTCTATTTCAGGAAGTGGAGGAGGGGCTCGTCTTAACTCTCCAAAATGCATTGAAGTAATGTACTGATTCCCTTCATTAGGAGTAAATGCATGGCTTTTCCTTTTCTCCAGAGTATAAACTGGAGATTTTTGGGCCCAAACTATTCTTAACTCTGCACCCAGCAGGGCACATTTGAGCTATTCCTGTTCTTATGCTAATTTGCCAGTAATTGTTGAAGCCACACAGCGACATAGTAATTCAAGTGTCCATATTAATGTGCCCTTACAGTAACAATTTCTATTTCCAGCGTGTCAGCACCTCTTGGCAGAGATGGTATCTTTAAAAAGACCCTCTCACACTCATTACAGCGCAGGGACACTGAAATAGAACAACAGCCTTTTGTAGAGCCAGAAGCCTCGTTCATCGCCACAAAGTTCTTCCTCTCTGATGAAATATTGACACTTTGTGCTGTAAACTGATTTTGTCCAGCGTCCCCTGAATGGCTCCTGACATTCAGCATATTTAATTGTTCAGCAGAGATTACCTCGACTGATAATTACAAAGACTTTAAAGCTGTTGAGTTGTAAATCCAAGGTCAACCCAAACTTACTAAAAGTACAATTAGAAAACTTGGTGGCATTATAAAGCTCTTAAGTCCCACAGTGGTAATATCAGCTGTAAGAAAATGAGCTCTCCCCGAGACTTGGCACCAGATTAGGCACAAGTCGGTGAGCCTAATGAAGAAAAATACTCACCTTTAAAGCATCAAGTGATTACAACTGCAATTAAATACAGTTTCAGAGTCAATATGCTTGTAGCCTGTGTTTTTAAACCCACATTACAATTTATCTTTGTTGCTTTGGTAATTGTGCATTTCTTGAAACAATTCATTCACACGTTGAATTACCTGAAACTACTTTGCTTTTATAACAGTTTCATCTGTAAATATCTTCTAATGTGATGTCTTGGAGGTTTTTATGACAATGATTGAAAATGCACAAGGTTGCACTTTCACTTTGAACAGTGTTAACTAGGGCTGCACAATTATGGCCAAAATATAATAATAATCATGATTATTTTAATCAATATTGTAATCATGATTATTCATCATGTTAGGGAAAACATCTGTATTTTTATTGCACTACTTTTAAACAAACAATAGGAACAGTTTTTAGTGTCTGGTGCTTGTTGTAAACAAACAGAGATCGCTAAGTGAACACCTCCTGCAGCAGCAGCACATACACACTGTACTGCTACAGAGCTAACTGTTAGCCTGTTAGCACATACACACTGTACTGCTACAGAGCTAACTGTTAGCTTGTTAGCACATACACACTGTACTGCTACAGAGCTAACTGTTAGCCTGTTAGCACATACACACTGTACTGCTACAGAGCTAACTGTTAGCCTGTTAGCACATACACACTGTACTGCTACAGAGCTAACTGTTAGCCTGTTAGCACATACACACTGTACTGCTACAGAGCTAACTGTTAGCCTGTTAGCACATACACACTGTACTGTTACAGAGCTAACTGTTAGCCTGTTAGCACATACACACTGTACTGCTATATAATATATTCAAGCCATCACTGTATTTTTCTTTCATTTATTTTTTGCAAAAATACTTTTTCTAATTGTTAAATGTACTAAACACCATATCTCTAACAAAAATATGCTGTAATATTTAAGGGTAAAATCTTTAATTTATGCCGCATTTATGAAGTATTTCTTGTAATTTTTATGGCAGAACAGCGTTTCTTTTGATGAATAAAATGTCAATCTTAAACATGAAATCAACAGTGCTAATATCATTTTACCATAATATTATTTAAAAAAAGTTGCAGGGTATTTATTACGGTAAAGTTCTGGCAACCAAAGCTGCTGGTTTTTTACCATAAAAACAACAGGGTTATTATTTTTTACAGTGAAGAAAACATAGAGGTTGAACATTTAAATTTAAATTCTGATCAGAGTAATGAAGCAAAGTGGTAAAACTGTGAACTTCAGCAAGGTGACTTGTGTGTCTGACTGGAGGCGAGGTGGTCCGTCAGCAGCGTGTCCATGTGGTCATTTCAAAGTGATCTCATACACTCATACAGAATGATGTATGACTCATTACTGGGGTGAATGACGGGGGCAAGTTGTGGCCCATCGAGGAATCACGCTGCATCACATATTCTATATCAAGTCCTGGAGAGCCTCTCAACACACAGCTGCACCGCACGCTCCTTTTAAAGTCTTAATATATATATATATATATACTCTACGGAGTCTTAGAGGGCTGTTTTGTCCATTTTTTAATCCTTTTTAATCCTTTTCATGTCTTTCCGTGTCTTTTTTGTGTGTTTTTTGTCTTTTTTGGTCATTTTGTGTCTTTTGTTTTTAGTCATTTTGTGTCTTTTTTATTTTTTTTGTGTCTTTCTTTGGTGATTTTGTGTCTTTTTTGGTCATTTTGTGTCTTTTCTTGTCCTTTTGTATCTTTTTTGTGTCTTTTTTTGGTAATTTTGTGTCTTTTTGGGTCATTTTGTGTCTTTTTTAGTTATATTGTGTCTTTTTTGGTCATTTTGTGTCTTTTGTTGTTAGTCATTTTCTATAGTTCTTGTTCTTTGTGTCTTTTTGGGTCATTTTCTGTCTTTTTTTTGTAATTTTGTGTCTTTTTTTTTGTGTGTATTTTTTTGTAATTTTCTGTCGTTTTTATTCTTTAGTATTTTAGAGGTAAATTCACAGTTTGTTTTCTAGTCTGGATGTGATGAAGAAGTCATTCTTTGGAGCTTTTGGAGACTCCAGAGGGTTAAAGTCTGGAGTTATTCTCTCTTCCTCTGGGAACAAGCAAAGTCTACAAGATCATTCTTGTATTCTGCTCCTGATAAATTTATATGAGCAAACCTTGCAGCTTGGATGGCGTTCTTTCTTTGTAGCGTCAGTCAGAGAGCCGACTGAGAATAAATATGTGAACTGACCTGTCAGCAGTACTCAGGGGTTGTTGGGATCAGGGTTTTATCTTCTTTAATATATATTCAAGTGTTCTTTTTTAGTTTTGTTCATTATCTTTTTACATTAAACGCACAAACTGTTAAATTCCCAAACATTTATTCATAAACTAATGCACTCTCAGGGCATCAAAGGTGGTGTTACCTACATTCCTCCTGTGGTTCAGAATGTGTTTGATGTAGATTTGAGTCATCGCTGTTGTTTTTCAAGGACAATAAAAAACGTATAATACTGCATAACTGCGTAAGAAGGACATACTCTAATTCTAATCATTATTTTTATATGATAACATGTTCAAGGTATCTGCCTGCTTACTACTTTCTCTAAGGTCAGGTTGCATGTGTAGCAGGGTGTCATTTAAAAAAAATACTACAGCCCTTAATCGTCTCTCTATGATAACGTGGCTTTTTTTAAAGCACCGTAACAAAAAAACAAGGTCACGTGGATCGCTGCTGTCCACTTCACTCCAAATTACAGACTTGAAACTTTCTCCAGTTTTTTGTTTGACGTTCCGAGGTCATGTAAAACCAAAGATATGATCGTTTTAATATGATAGTACAAAATATTTATTCAAGTATAAAAGTAGGATGGGACGAGGCAGGCGTGGCATTCTGTAAGAATGGAAAAAAGGGTCTAACACTGCTCCTATAAATAAAAATGTTTTTATGGTAATTTTGTGTGTATAGATTTATTATATTTGAAGTTTACCTTTTATATGTTCATATTTGCAACCTATGTTTTACATTTTTCAGGTCCGAAACAGTTCATTGAGCATATTTGTGGTTTTTATTGTCATAAATAGAAAAAATGTTATTTCAGATTTCATGATTTTTGTGTATTTTTGGGCTCAATATGTTAATAAAGTGGGTTGCAGTGAAAAATAATAGTCAGATCATGTTGAAGTTGTGCTGAGAAAATATCAAATACCAAACATGACTATAGTAAATATTATGTGGTATATAAAGGGCAAATAGGATCAGAGCCCAGAGGGTTAAAGTGACACCTATACCTATAAAGTACATTAGATTTCTTATTTACTTAATTTGACACCAATGTTGTGAATGGAAGCATTCAGTTGCATTTTATTTTATTTAACCTTTATTTAACCAGGGGATATCCCATTGAGATTAAGAACCTCTTTTTCAAGGGAGCCCTGGCCAAGAGGCAGCAAACACAGAATACAGTTACATATTTACATAACATACAGACCTTAAACACATCATGAGAAACAAGTGCATGTTGTGGAATTGGCCTCAATAACTCTTAGTTTGGATTTAAAAGTGCTCAAAGAAACAAATTCAGTTAATTTCCATTCTTTAAAACATAAAACCCCACAACTACTGCTAGAATGCAGGTATCTCTGGCTAGAGAAAGAAGTTTTGTCTACTTGGTAACAGGTTATTTTGTTTGTTACCTTAAAGGTCCTGAGTGCTGAATAGGGATGCACGTTTGGAAGAATTGTGTCTTTTTTAAGTAATTTTGGGTCATTTTTTTGGTCATTTTGTTTCTTTTTTCTGTCATTTTGTGTTTTTTTTGGGGTCATTTTGTGTCTTTTTTTTTTAATTTTGTGTCATTTCTTTGGTCATTTTGTGTCATTTTGTGTCTTTTAAATAATTTTGTGTCTTTTTTGGGTAGTTTTGTGTCTTTTTTTGGGTCATTTTGTGTCTTTTTTAAATCATTTTGTCTTTTTTTGAGTCATTTTGTCTCTTTTTTGTCATTTTGTCTTTTTTTGGTCATTTTGATACTGCCTCCAGCGGCCTCCTCAGTAAACATTATATATTTTTGCAGTCATAGAGCTGCTTACTGCATTATTGGATTTGTCGTCAGATTTACAACAGCACTTGCAAGCAGCAGCACGTTGAAACACAGCAGGAGATCTATCTCTATCATCTGAACATCCTCTGCTGAAGGAGGAAGTCGTCCTTGAAGATGTCCCTTTATTCTCTCAAATTAAAATACGCTATAGAAGGTAGTTTACACATTATACACAACACTGTCTTGTTCTGCCAACTAAAGACTCCGTTTTCACACTTTTCCTGATCACAGATCACAAAGTATTTCTCTAAATGTAAGAGGTCAGTGAATGCTGCATGTTTGTCTTCCTAAGTATCAAAATGAAGTGAAGATTCGATGCAGTGTGTAAATTTGTTTTTGCTGCTAATTTGGTTTGTTTTGCGCCGAGAGAATCAAGGGAGGGATGATTGCCAAGAGTTTTGTTTTATAGCTAGAAAAATGTTGGAGGCCTGTTTTAACAAGGTACACCATCATACATCGTCTAGTAAAGGTCCCCACATCCCACATCCTCTAAAAATAATTGGGTTGCAAGCTCCGTCTTTATATGCTCCTGGTATTTGTCCAAGACATTAAATTATAATACATATACAAATGTATAAGCCTAATAAAATAGCTCCATCAAATGAGCTTCTCTCTTTGCAGAAAGATCACAACAACGACACTGTTGCATTGAATATAAAAAGATTATTGACAGTCCAAACAGTTTGAGTTTGATGTTAATTTCCTTAATAAATAGCACATAAATTCAGACCTGCACTGCAAAAACCAAGTGACAAAAAATGAGAAATTAATAACTAGAATTAATGGTAATTTTGTGTTATTTTTTAGTAATTGTGTGTCTTTTATTTTAGTAATTTGTGCCTTTTAAAAAAAATAATTTTCTGTCTTTTTTTAGTAATTGCGTGTCCTTTTTGGGGTCATTTTGTGCCTTTTGTGAAATAATTTTGTGTCTTTTTGAAATAATTTTGTGTCTTTTTTGGTAATTCGATTATTTTTTTTGTCATTTTGTGTCTTTTTAAAGTTATTTAGTGTTTTTTTGTTCATTTTGTGTCTTTTTTTTACATATACAAATGTAAAGCCTAATAAAACTGAGCTTCTCTTTGCACAAAGATCACAAACGACACTGTTGCATTGAATATAAAAAGATTATTGATAGTCCAAACAGTTTGAGTTTGATGTTAATGTCCTTAAGAAATAGCATGTAAATTCAGACCTGCACTGCAAAAACCAAGTGACAAAAAATGAGAAATAAATAACAAGAATTAAGCAAAAACATGCGTGAAACAAGTCAAATTATCTGCCAGTGCAGTAAATAAATGTTTCTTTGTAAGAATTCTTTAAATAAGTAAAAATATCTAGGCACTGGAAAAACAATGATGACTTGAAGTAAGTCCAAAAACACTTATTTTGAGCAATTACGGCTCGAAAAGCTCAACTAAATGTCTAAAAATGCTTGAGATGGCCCTATTATAGTCTGTTGATACATATTAGAGAATGCTATGGCCAGAAGTTAAAGAAAAACACTATATTAAGGGATGTCAAAAATTTGAAAAAACTCATATTTAAGCATGTAGATTTTTGTCAAAATGTATTGAATTTTAAAATGTTGATTTTTGTCAAAATTGGTCAAATTTTAGAATGACAAAAAGTGCATGAAATGGCCCAATTATAGTCTGTTGATACATATTAGAGCATGGCCAAAATACAGAAAAAAACCTATTAAGGTATGTAGTAACATTAAAATAAGCCAGTAATACTTGAAACTAGCACGTTTTTTTTTCTCATTTCAGTATCTGTGGGTAGATACTGGTGGTAGAAAATGCTTTTGAAATATCATTTAAACTACATGCAACTAAAACTCTCAACTGAAGCCAATATTTTAGGTAAACACTCATCATATTCAACAGTTGAATTGATTGAAAAGCATGAAAAAGCTCACAATGTCAATCCTAAAAACAAGTCTTTACACAAGACTAAAACCCCTGTGAAGATTTAGTTAATTAGTTACAAAATTACACGTTGTTAAAATAAGCACATAAAGCTACTCAAAACAAGATAATTAAGATACTATTAATAGAAGAAAATACTTGGTGAGCTTCATGTTTTTTGCAGTTTGTCCTTCTGTGCATGAACCCAAACAATAAGAAGCTTTTTTTTTATAGGTTTTATATTAGAAACTAAAGCCTAAAAGGTTGCAAATGCATTTAATTATTTTTGCCAATATCTTTGTAAATTCAGAAATCTTGAACATTTAGGCTTTCTTGTGATTAATATCCTCCTTGAAAGGTATTTCAGGATAAATACCCAGGAAATGGTCGCACCAAGAAAAATATACTTTATCACATATATCTGGATGGATGGATGGATGGATGGATGCGTGGATGGATGGGTGGGTGTATGGATGGATGGATGGATGGGTGGGTGGGTGGATGGATGATGGATGGTTGGAGGGATTGGCTCCATCTACTCATAGGTTCAAAAGACTTTATCACCCAGTAAATGTCCCGTTGTATTGATTGTCTAGCACTAGTGGCCAGAGTCATTTTAACAGTATAAAGAGCAGAAAGTCAGCTTCAGGAGGAAGGTTAGGATGGTGGATGGCTCCTAGAACACATGATCTTTTTTTTTCCTAACCCTAACCACATAGTTTTCTGTGCCTTAACCAAACAGCTGAGAGTAAGGAGGAGCAGCAGGTCTCGTAATGGCCATTCAATGGGTTAATTACACTTCATTGGCAGGATTTTGTAGCATTTTTTCAGAGCTAGGGTTGCTGTTTTCCCCCGGTCTTCAGTCTTTGTGCTAAGCTAAGCTAACTTATTGCTGCTGTTTGATTCATATTTTGAGAGTCCTGTCAATCTTCTTATCTGACTTTCCCAAAAAAATGTCTTTCAAAAACGATGCCTTTCACTTTTTGTCCCTCAAATTTACACAGTGTTTAGTAACTGAAGTCTCTCTACACTCACGCTGCTGGATGCTCTAATTAATTCATACTTAATATTCAGTAAGAAATGATTTAATAGTTTCCAGGTTAAACTGAACTGAGCTGCTGATAGTGAAGAGGTGTTTTTTAGTCTGTGCTCTCTACACCTTGCAGCAGGACAGGTGTGTGGAGCTTGCTGCTGACCATTGTAAGCCCTTGAAACCAGATCAGATACAGGACTGTGACTGGAGGAGCTCCACAGCAGATATTGCCCTTCAGACTGTTTATAAGCCTCTTTTAGCTGATAGCTCCTGAGGTGAACAGTGTAAGTAATGCCCTTTCACAAACTATCTCTATCTGTAAAAGGGCGCCGTGTGTAAAAGGGAAAAGACCTCTATAGCAACCTCGCCAAATTACAATAATAACTCATAAAGAATACACTCGTAAAACGGAATGGGTTATTAATCAGAACCCCCCACTGGACCAGTACCTGCAGAGATTTTATTAACTTTATTTTGAACACATTACTCTTATATCACCTCTTTGGAATACACCATATTCAGAGGTGCCACTTAATTGCCTCCATATTTCTACTTTGCCACTGAAAGACATTGATGAGGGCTTTTAGTGGGCCTCTTAATACAACTTTCCTCTGTTCACTGTCATTTCTGGAGATTAACAGATGTGTGTGATACATTCATTAGTTCTCTGGCTCAGAGAGACACACTAACCTGCTCGTGTTCTGCATGACAACACAAAATTATGACAAAAAAGGACAAAAAATTATGACAAAAATACACAAATTATGACAAAAAGGACACAAATTATGACAAAAAGACACAAATTATGACAAAAAAAGAGAAAATTATGACAAAAAGGACACAAATTATGACAAGAGACACAAATTATGACAAAAAAGGCACAAAATTATGACGAGACACAAATTATGACCAAAAAACACAAAATTATGACAAAAAAGACAAATTACGACAAAAAAGACACAAAATTATGACAAAAAAGACCATATATTATGACTAAAAGACACAAATTATGACCAAAAAACACAAAATTATGACAAAAAAGACAAAAATGATGACAAAAAAGACCATAAATTACATTACATTACATTACATGTCATTTAGCAGACGCTTTTGTCCAAAGCGACTTACAATAAGTGCATTCAACCTGATGGTACTAGACATAGACCACAGGAATCAAGTAAGTACATAACTTTAAGAGCTAACTGTCATTGCTACAGGAGTGCTATATGTTAAAGAAGAAAAGAATAGAAAAGAAGAAGAAGAAGAGCAATTTTTTTTTTTTTTTTTTTTTTTTTTTAAATATATATATGTGTTAGGTGACCATGGCTTAACCGAGGTATTGTTGGAAGAGATAAGTCTTCAGCCTGCGGCGGAAGATGTCCAGGCTATCTGAGGTCCTGATGTCGGTGGGGAGCTCGTTCCACCATTTGGGAGCCAAGATAGAGAAAAGTCTGGAAGAGGTTTTGAGGCGAGTTGACCCACCGAGGGTGGGAGTTGCCAGCTGTTTGGCTGATGCAGAGCGGAGAGGACGGGCAGGGGTGTAGAGTTTGACAAGGTCCTGGATGTAAATTATGACTAAAAGACACAAATTATGACCAAAGAACACACAAAATTATGACAAAAAAGACAAAAATGATGACAAAAAGGACAAAAATTATGACAAAAAGGACACAAATTATGACAAAAAAGACACAACATATGACAATGGTTCTGACACCCACAGCAGAAAGGTCTTTGGATACCAGTGGAATCATTTAACCAGGAAATTGAAGCTGTAAGCAGAGCCACTGCTGCCAGATGACAATAGGGGAAAGAGAAGCAGGTATAAAAGCCTCAGGTGATGATGAGGAGGACGGCTGGATGAAGCTCTCTGCTGCATAGTGATCAACAAACGTCAGGCAGCTCCTTCCAACAGCTTCCAGGTTAGCTGGGATAAATACCAGGATTTGTAAGACTTAATCCATGTGTATGTGATGACTGCTGTAACCCGACAGAAACACACTTTCAAAACATCCAGTAGATCCTGTAAGTAAACATGCCAGTTGTCTTTACCTTTGACCAGCGAGTTGCTCGCTGCTAGTTGCTAAAACAACACAAACAGAGCTGCTTGGCCTCCAGCAAACTAGAGTCATCCACTGCGAAGATACATTTCTATCATCTGGTAAGATGGAGAGACTATTTCTGGCCCATGAATGACTGAGCACCAATGAAAGGAGACAGATTTTAAAACAAATACAGAGTTTTCTACTGCAAATATATCATAGAGGTCAGCACGGCTGCAACTGTTGCCAAGGAGAGAAAGAATTCTTAGAAAGAGAAAAAAAAAGATGTATTCTAATACTAGCAGCAACGCAGCCGCCTTTAGGGAGATGGTAAGGTATGTTAATTAATACATGAATCATAAATTATAAAAAAGACACAATTATGATCAAAAAACACAAAATTATGACAAAAAAGAAAAAAAGGACAAAAAGGACACAAATTATGACAAAAAAGACAAAAATTGTGACAAAAAACACAAAATTATGACAAAAAGACAAATTATGACAAAATGGACACAAATTATGACAAGAGACACAAATTATGACAAAAAGACACAAAATTATGACAAAAAGGACACAAATTAATTTTAAATACATTTTTGCTTGGCCTCCAGCACCTAGAGTCATCCACTGCGAAGATACATTTCTATCATCTGGTAAGATGTAGAGAGTTTTTTTTACTGCAAATATATCATACAGGTCAGCACGGCTGCAACTGTTGCCAAGGAGAGAAAGAATTCTTAGAAAGAGAGAAAAAAAAAGATGTATTCTAATACTAGCAGCCTTTAGGGAGGTGGTAAGGTATGTTGATTAATACATAAATCATAAATTATGGGGAACAAGAGCTTCAGAATGAGTGTGAGCAGCAGAATGTGGCCAGTTGTGAGTCTGTGTGTGATTTTTGGACGAGTCTGACTTTGGAGGAGAAAAAAATCTGCTGGTCTCCTCCCATTGCTGGCCTCCCGGCCCACAGCACCTCCCCGAGGAGGAGATGGGACGCGCCTGTTTCCTGGAGATAAAGGGATGGTCACCACATCCCCACAGCTGGAGGAGGAGCAGGAGGAGGAGGAGGAGCAGGAAGAGGAGGAGGAGGAGGAACAGGAGGAGGAGCAGGAGGAGGAGGAGGAGCAGGAAGAGGAGCAGGAGGAGCAGGAGGAGGAGCAGGAGGTGCTGGCACAGAGCTCGCTGGCAGCAGGATCATGTAACAGAGCCTGACACTGAGACAGAGAGAGAGACAGAGGGTGAGACAGAGTGTGAGGGTGAGACAGAGAGAGGGTGAGACAAAGAGAGGGTGAGACAGAGAGAGAGAGAGACAGAGAGAGAGAGAGAGAGAGGGTGAGACAGAGAGGAGGGTGAAAGGAGATTAGTTGGAGTGTAAAGGCTGCAGCGTTCCCACACGTCCTGGAAAACCTGGAAAATGACTGACCAATTTTCCAGTCATGGAAAATGAGAAAAAAAACCACTGTCACTCATTAATTGAGGTGATTTAACATCACAGCTATCAATCAGTCAATTTGACTTTATTCAAGAGTCAAGAGAGTCTTTATTGTCATTATGCTGGATAATGAACAATACAATGTACAATACAGGTTAATTAGAAAATTTCCTCTGGAGAAATAGTGAAAGGGCCACGGGGGCTACTGCCGGTGTGTGTACACTATGATGAGATTCTTCAGAGATTTCAAACTATGCCCTTTAACCTCAAAATGTGTGTGTGTGTGTGTGTGTGTGTGTGTGTGTGTAGCGAAAATCACATAAAGTTACCTGTGTGTGTGTTTGAAGCATATGTATGCATGTGTGAGGAGTGTGCGCGCCTATGTGCATGTGTGTGTGTGTGTGTATCTGTAGCTGTAATCACATCAATGATCAAAGGCAATCAGATCAAAGAAATCAACAGAATTAACTGGCACCTGTTCCGGCACAGTGACAGCAGAGGTAGACAGACTGGAATTTCTGGCCTAGAACAGAAAGCATTTTTGGCAAAACCATAATACCTATCATTGATCCGACTTCACTTTGAGCGTCCTGAGTTCTTCCTGAATGTCTACATATGTTTTTTTAAAAGAAAAATGAAAAAATAGCTTTGTTAGAGCGATCTGAAAAAACTTTTACATCTCCCTTTTTTTAGAAATCTGCCTGCGTTTTTAATATGGGAGCCAATGAGGCTGTTGGTGCGTGTTGGTGGATCATCCGTGCGTCCTACGCCCAAACTATAACTCTGACAGCTTTACCAGAGGATTGTGAGTGAGAAGACAAATTTTCCTACGTTTCTATGTATAAATTATCTCTGTAGAGTGGAATTTGTGGCCTGGAGCGCAGTTTTCAAATTTATTTTTTGACAGTTTTACCTCTCCCTCTACACTCTGGCAATGATGTCACACACTGTGACACAAACATTCCGTGCAATACACTATACACAATACATTATAATCTCAGAATTTCTCCCAAAATGATCATGGTCATTTAACAGGGATTGATGAAAAAACTATATGACCTATCGAAACGTGGATTAATACACCGATACACAAGACTTGTGTCTACTGTTTAAAGTTTAAATGGAGTCTCTAGGTGAAATTATGCCAGAGAAGTAGACGTTTAAAAATCTCCAATTATTGTTCTTTTTCGCTCATTTTTTTTCGGACATCCCATTCATTTCAATGCAAAATTTTGGGCAATTTTTGCGAAAAATTCGTATTACGTAGAGAAAAGTAATAGCACACCGATCGCGATCAAACCGCACGTTTTGATATATAATTTGTATTATTTGAGTAGTAGTGGGACGAAATTGCGTCGGGAAGAGGAAGAAGAAAAAATCCACAGAATAACAATAATGCTCGGGGCTTCGCCCCGTGGCCCTAATAAATAAAAAGTATTGCATATTAAGGAATGTCAAATGCCTTAATATTGCATATTAAGACAAATCAAATGCAATTCAATGGGCTTGACATGTTGGTTAAACAACAAAAATGGGCAGTAATGGACAGTTTGTAATGTTTGTGTTGCCCTCTTATTACTGGAGTGAGTGACACTGTCAGGAAGACCAGAAACAATCTAGATAAATAAAAGTTACAACTGTACAAAAGAAAAGCAGGTCAGGGGATCAATGTATTAGTATTTGACATGATAACTTTTCTCTGTAGCAGCTGAAAATGTCCTGGAATATAATTTCAGGTTAGCAGTGGGAACCCTGAGGCTCGGTGAGATGTTAAAAGGGTAAACATCAGAAGAAAATGATCATTCATAGAGACAAGTTTTAAACAAAACACAGAATTGTTAAAATTCCACTGTAAAAAAACTAATTCCATGCATCTTCTGTGCGTCTTCATGCTCTGTCATGCCTGTTGCTGTGGAGCGCTGCCAACTGTGACTGAATCAATGTTCCTGCAAGGATAAATTGTTTCCACTGGAGAAGGTTGAAGTTAATCGATTGCAACTTTTACAACGTCCATTAACTGTCATTTCAGATAATTCACTAAATTTGACAACACCGGACGCTCAATAGCCTAACAAGTCCTCTTATCTTAACAACAAAATACATGTTTGTCTGGGCCCCAAATCAATCCACAGGGCCATTTTTAAAAATGACTCATTTTTTGGACTGCCAGGAAAAGTTTGACTTTTTGGGAAACACTCTATTACAAGGGTCTCAAACTCAAATTACCTGGGGGCCACTGGAGGCAGTATCAAAATGACCAAAAAAAAGACACAAAATTACAAAAAAAAAGATGCAAAATGACAGAAAAAAACTAAATTACTTTAAAAAGGACACAAAATGACCAAACCCCCCCCCCCAAATGACCAAAAACATAAAATGACCAAAGAGACACAAAATGACTGAAAAAATTCACAGAATTACCAAAAACATACACAAAATTACAAAAAAAAGACACAAAATTACCCAAAAAAAAAAAAGACACAGCATTACTAAAAAAAGACACAAAATTACCAAAAAAATAAACAAAATTATTAAAAAAAGACACAAAATTATTTTTAAAAAATTGTGTCTTTTGTTTATAATTCTGTGTCCTTTTTTTGGTCATTTTGTTTCTTTTTTTTAGTAATTTTGTCTATTTTTTGGGTAATTTTGTATCTTTTTCTAATAATTTTGTGGGTTTTTTTTAGTAATTTTGTATCTTTTTCTAATAATTTTGTTGTTTTTTTTTGTAATTTTGTGTATTTTTTGTGTCATTTTGTGTCTTTTTTGGCCATTTTATGTCTTTTTTTTTTTTAAAGTAATTTAGTGTTTTTTCAGTCATTTTGTGTCTTTTTTTAGTCATGTTGTGTCTTTTTCAAGTAATTTAGTTTTTTCTGTCATTTTGTGTCTTTAGTAATTGTTGTGTCTTTTTTTGGTCATTTTGTGTCTTTTTTTTGTAATTGTTGTGTCTTTTTTTGGACATTTTGTGTCTTTTTCTAAATAATTTAGTTTTTTTTCTGTAATTTTGTGTCTTTTTTTAGTATTTTTTTGTCTTTTTTTGGTCATTTTGATACTGCCTCCAGCGGCCCCCAGGTAATTTGAGTTTGAGACCCCTGCTATAAATGATTCTTTGACCCATCAAATGTATATTTTGACACCAAGATTGACCTTCTGAGTGGCTTGGAAGATTTATTGGTTCTCATAGATTTTATATGGCTGCCATCTGCGATCCGCAATCTTGATGAAGTTTCTCCCATCAAAAATGTAAACTTATGGTGAAAAAGAGCATGTGGAAAAACTATTCATCCTACACAGACATAACAAAACACAGCATCTTATATATTCTTTGTTTAATCCGAACAGAAACTGAAATGGAATAAACAACAAGCTGTGAAGTTATAGAAGAAGTGCCAGACTATTTCTTGATTCTCGCCTTTTGTGCACATTTAAACTAACTGTCTGCCGGCTGCAGCAGCTTCATATTCAGCCTATAGACATGAAGGCGTATCAGTTTCTTCTTGTCTCGACTTTCCCTCCGCTAGAATCTCAATGAGTGGATTTCACAACCATCCCTTTGAGCAACTAAACCAAATCTCAGAGACTGGGGTCAACGAAAGGTCTCTCTAACAGCTAAAAATACCAACATTAACTGTAGAAGTAACTTCTCTGCTGTTTAAGTCACGTATTATGCAAGAAAAAAAAGAAAAAAGTGTTGTTTTTTCTCATTGGGGAAAGTCTCGAATAGCTATAGGCAATGCAAGAAAGGGAGAAAAATCAATATTAATTACTAAAATAAAGTGTAAATGGCATATGGTGCGGTCTCTTAGGTTGATTTCAGAAACATTAAAGCGTAATGGCATTAATCTTTTACTTTAGATTTCCATTTAAAGGCTTCTAAAGACCTTGTACCCCTTCGTCTTTCATTACCTCGCATCTAAGCTTAATATCTGCTTTCTAATTAATTTTGTGAGGTGAGCAATCGTTCCCATCTCTTCACACATGAGTGCATGCTGGAGGCACATGAATCAAAATACAGATGTACACAGACATGCCCTTGTAGCTCCTCACACACACACACACACACACACACACATACACACACACACACACAGACACAGACACAAACCCACCGAGACCAGCTCAATATCAGTGTGTGTGTGCAGCCTCTCTGCTTTCATTTTCCCAAATGTAGGTTTTTCTATATGCTTCACCACGGGGGATATCAATAGACCAACTATAGTATTCAAAGAGATCGATAAAGTAGAATATTGTCTGTCTTTGTCTCTTTCTCTTCACATCATGGAGCCTTTATTTTATTTATTTATTTTTTTGAGTCACTGTGACACAAATCCTCCACACTGTTATTCCCCCAAAACACTAAATTAGAAGTTTGGAGAGCGATGGTCTGTGTGTGTGACCCACATAAGAAAGATTCACTGTAAAAAATGCACTGCAAAAAGAAGCCAACTTGTATTTTTTTCTGTTTTTCTAAAACAGTGATTTAAGTTGGTAAAACTTGGAAATATAAATTATTGACATTTAGGGCAATAATGTAAGTTAGCACAACAAAGGAAGTCAGTTGTCTGCTCAAAAACAAGTTTGTGAGTTGTTGTTACTTATATCTTTAAGTTGGGGTTCAAAACAAGGGACAATAGTTCTGCTAACTCTTATTGCTTTGTTGTGAAATGCGGGAAAGCGGTGAAATTCGGTCATTAGCGAAAGCTAGCGACTAACTGATGCTAGCGGCTAACTGATGCTAGCCGCTAACTGATGCTAGCGGCGCTGCTTGTTACAGCTACAAGAGTAGCCATTAGCGTATCAATGCTAACTCAAAATTGTGGTCGCAACATTAGCTGACATTTCATAGCGGCGTTACAATCGTGCCAATTCAGCACATTGCAGAAGTTAGCTAGCCTGGGTATACCCAGACTGCCTTGCGCGCTCGATTTCATTTCGAACTGCCAAGGGGTCTGGAAACCAGAGAGCTTTTTTAGCCCTGTTTTAGGGATCCAATCACAGAACGGGGAGGGACGGCAAGACGATGATGCGTACTACCCGGCAGACGGAAGCTTGTAGTTTTCTTACGGATCCAACATGGCTGCAGCAGACGCGAAACTCTAGCGAGATCACCGGTGTTACGGTAGCTGGGCTAATAGCGGTAGCGCTACGCTACCGTTACGGTGTTGGTGGTAGCTATTAGCCCCGCTATTGTAACGCCGGTGATCTCGCTACGAGCCGGGGGACAGCGGGGCCGCCGAGAGACCCTCAGCAGCTTGTTTATTGCCCATAAAATCAGTGGATGTGTGTGGCTGAATGACATGAGGGGGAATAAAGCGTGAAAATAAATAATCTTGCAGAAAGCGAGAACTGGAGAAGCAAAGCAGCAAGCAACACTCTCTCACAGACACACACACAACAAACATCAATTTCTGTTGCTCGACTATGTCATCTGGTATAACTGATATGATTGGCTAAGAGCTACCTACAGACGCTTTTGATAGACATTCTAAGCGCCCAATAAACGGCTCTGGAGGATCATAAACCACACCTCCTCTACGGAGAAATGAACGGCTGGTTCCCAGACCAGATCTCATTTGAGATTAGTCTGGTGTTAGCCAGGCTAGAAGTTAGCAGAAGTAAGGATTAAAAGTTATTTGTTGTGCTAACTTACATTATTGCTCTAAATGTCAATAATTTATATTTATAAGTTTTACCAACTTAAATCACTGTTTTAGGCAAAAAATACAAGTTGGCTTTTTTGCAGTGCACAGTCTTATACTATATACTACTGTATACTATACTAAGTGACTGACAAACCACATTAATTAATACAGTGTGACTGGGATTGTTTAACTTTTGGATCTCTCTGATTGGCTTCTTTAATCACGTCTTTGTAGAAAGACAAAGGGCCGGCGACTGGATATGTTAATCAAAGCTAATACACGTTTATTTACATTAATACATGGCCTGTTGGTCTATGGAGGAGTTAGCTGTGGTGCTAACACAGAGCTGTCAGTCACACTAACATGCATTAGTAAACACAGTTCAGACTGTAGCAGCTCACAGCAAAATAACCTGATTCTGTGCTGCATGTCCTTAGTTTAACATTGCTGGAGTAAAACATCATAAAATGATCATGCTTTTGCACAAAAACAGAACTTAGATTTGCATATTTTCCAACAAATGTCAAATACCATATCTGAACTCTCACAGATAGCCACTGCAAGATTCATTACATGCAGAATAACTGACAAAAAAATACCACATTTCTAGTATTTTAATAGACTTTGAGCAGTTTATTTGTTGTTAATGTTACTAAATGGTTGGTCATAAAGTTGTAATAGAGATGAATAATTTAGTTTTCAGACACAGTAATCAGTTAATTTTGGCTAATTGGACATTATAACATGTTTAAATGGGCATTATTTGGCTTCTGACAATGTTGTTTAGTTTAACATTGCTGGAATAACCTGATTGATTAAAAAAACATCATAAATGGATCATGCTTTTGCACATAAAAAGAACTTAGATTTGCATATTTTTCCACAAATTTCAAATACCATATCTGAACTCTCACAGATAGCCACTGCAAGATTCATTACATGCAGAATAACTGACAAAAAATACCACATTTTAGTATTTTAATAGACTTTGAGCAGTTTATATGTTTTTAATGTTTCTACTAATCGCTTGTAAAGTTGTAATAATTCAGTTTTCAGACACAGTAATCAGTTAATTGTTGTTTCATTTTCAATGTGATATGTTTAGAAGAGATTGATTAATACGTTTTAGAGAAGATATATACTTTATTTGTCAATAATAAATCACATTGTCACAATCATTTCATGGAAAGAGATAAAAAAATACTATTCCAACATGTAGTTTTTTGCAAGTTTTCCAAACATTAACCATGTGATGAAAACTGAGATTGTGTCATAACATTAAAAATAATAGCCAGGTGTTAAAACTGTGACTATGCAACCACTTCATGATGAATAAAAGATGATAAATGTCATTTTGTAAGTCACAGTGTTTGGTAAGATTACTTTTAACATCCAAATTGGACATTATAACATCTTTAAATGGGCATTATTTGGCTTTATCACACTTTATCCGTCAAGAATAAATCACATTGTCACAATCATTCATGGAAAGAGGTAAAATATGTAATTCCAACTGTTTATTGTATTTTTTAAATATGTCTGTTTTATAATGTGATCGTTATAATTGTGTTTTATAATGTGATAAATCCGTGTCCGCTGTGTGTCTGTAATCACATAATCTCATTATTTCTGTCACAGAATCCCGTTTAGTCGATATATCCATATGTTCACACCATCGCAGGCTCCATATGGAGATTTAGTTTCAAATCTGGCTCAAGTTCAGAAACATTCAATGACATTCTGCTATATTTGAAATAGAAAAATGTTAAAAAGTATAAAAAAGTAGAACAATTGGTTTGAACAGTTTTTTAAAGACAATAAGTCCAAATTCTCTGATTTCAGCTTCTTCAATGTGAATATTTCTGGTTTCTTTGTTCCTTTATGACAATAAACTGAATATCTTTGGTTTGTGGACATTGGAATATTTTTTTACGTCTTTTTTCATGAAATGATTGTGACAGTGTGCTTTATTCTGGACAGATAAAGTGTATATCTTCTCTAAACTTTATTAATCAATCTCTTCCAAACATTTCACAATGAAAATGAAACCACAATTAACAGAGTATTGTGTCTGAAAACTAAATGATTACAACTTTATGTCGAAACTAAATGATTACAACTTTATGTCGATTAGTAGAAACATTAAAAACATATAAACTGCTCAAAGTCTATTAAAATACTAGAAATGTGGTATTTTTTTGTCAGTTATTCTGCATGTAATGAATCTTGCAGTGGCTATCTGTGAGAGTTCAGATATGGTATTTGAATTTTGTGGAAAAATATGCAAATCTAAGTGCAAAAGCATGATCATTTTATGATGTTTCTTTTTAATCAATCAGGTTATTCCAGCAATGTTAAACTAACTAAGATGGTCAGAAGCCAAATAATGCCCATTTAAACATGCTATAATATCCAATTAACCACACTTAACTGATTACTGTGTCTGAAAACTAAATTATTCATCTCTATTACAATTTTATGAGCAACCGTGTAGTTACATTAACAACATATAAACTGCTCAAAGTATATTAAAATACTAAAATGTGGTATTTGAAATTTGTGGAAAAATATGCAAATCTGAGTTCTGTTTTTGTGCAAAAGCATGATAATTTTATGATGTTTTTTTTAAAATAAATTAGGTTATTCCAGCAATGTTAAACTAACTAAGATTGTTAGAAGCCAAATAATGCCCATTCAATCATTGTTATAATGTCCAATTCGGGTGTTAAAAGTAATGTTACCATATTTTATTCATCATGAAGTGGTTGCATAATCACATTTTTAAACACATGGCTATTATTTTTAATGTTATGAGACAGTCTCAGTTTTAATCATATGGTTAAGGTTGGGAAAACTTGTGAAAAACTACACAGTCACCCATAAAGTTGGGATACAAATTGGATTTTTTTTCAGCTATTCTTTTTCATTGTGATATGTTTGGAGGAGATTGATTAATAAAGTTTAGAGACGATATACACTTTATCGGTCAAGAATAAATCAAATATAAAAAAACATCATAAAATGATCATGCTTTTGCACAAAAACAGAAGTTAGATTTGCATTTTTTTCCACAAATTTCAAATACCATATCTGAACTCTCACAGATAGCCACTGAAAGATTCATTACATGCAGAATAACTGACAAAAAATACCAAATTTCTAGTATTTTAATAAACCTTGAGCAGTTTATTTGTTGTTATGGTTGCTCATGAAGTTGTAATAGAGATGAATAATTTAGTTTTCAGACACAGTAATCAGTTAATTGTGGTTAATTGGACATTGTAAAATGTTTAAATGGGCATTATTTGGCTTCTAACAATCTTAGTTAGTTTAACATTGCTGGAATAACCTGATTTATTAAAAAAAACATCATAAAATGATCATACTTTTGCTAAAAAACAGAACTTAGATTTGCATATTTTTCCACAAATTTCAAATACCATATCTGAACTCTCACAGATAGCCACTGAAAGGTTTATTACATGCAGAATAACTGACAAAAAATACCACATTTCTAGTATTTTAATAGACTTTGAGCAATTTATATGTTGTTGTTAGAAGCCAAATAATGCCCATTCAAACGTGTTATAATGTCCAATTTGTGTGTTAAAAGTAAAGTTATAAGACACTGTTTATACCTAAACTACAGAAAAAGGATGTTTGTGACTCACAAAATTACATTTATCATTCAGTGAGATTCTGCAGTATTTGAAATGAAAATTGTAGGAAAAAAAAAGACTGAAAACAATAACTAAACTATAAAGAAAAAAACATAATTAAATACATAAAGCTGTAAATTGGAATAGAGATGAAACCAATATTCATGTAAATGTGTCGTCTCTGGTGTTCTGTATCCATTTGACTCTGTTTCTGTAATCTATGTACAATTAATTTTGAGCGCAATCATTCGATATGCAGCAGATCAAAGGATCTCTGTGGGGAAACACATCTCCAGCTAATTATTGATCGGTGACAACACTCTGCCGATCATCACCGCTGTGCATCCATTAACACACAGCTCTTATCTTTGTGTATTTAATGACTTTGTTACGCTGTTTCAGGAGTTTGTTTGCTTCTTGTTTCGCCGCTCTGAGATAGTCGGACAATTGGCATTTAATCTTTCATGTCACAACTTCTAATTTAACTTGCTGCACTGGTTTAAATCAATACCCCATTATTTGAAGTTCATTAGCAGCCTATTATTGTTTGACAGTATGCTCATTAAAATTGTGACCTGGGTTGGTAATTGAATTGCATGCCTCTTAGAGGAAATGCATGGAATATTATTTGTTTGTTTGTTTGTGTTCTGTGGCTGTGCTCTATAAAACAACTTTTAGAACATCATTGTGTGCACTTTTCAGTCTATTTTTATATATATTATATATATATATTACTGTACACTGCAAAAAATGTTTGTAGAAATTACAGTAAAACATTGTCAAACTAGAAAATTTCCTCTGGGGAAATTTTGAAAGGGCCACGGGGGCTACTGCCGGTGTGTGTACACTATGATGAGACTCTTCAGAGATTTCAAATTATGCCCTTTAACCTTAAAATGTGTGTGTGTAGCGAAAATCGCATAAAGTGACCTGTGTGTGTGTGTGTGTGTGTGTGTGTGTGTGTGTGTGTGTGTGTGTGTGTGTGTGTGTGTAATTAAAATCACATAAAGTCACCTGTGTGTGTGTGCGCGTGTGCGCGCGTGTGTGTTTGAAGCATGTGTATGCATCTGTGAGGAGTGTGAGCGCTTACGCGCATGTGTGTGTCTGTGTGTATATGTAACTGTAATCACATCAAAGGCAATCAGATCAAAGCAATCAACAGAATTAACTGTGTGTGTGTGTAGCGAAAATCACATAGTTACCTGTGTGTGTGTGTTTGAAGCATATGTATGCATGTGTGAGGAGTGTGCGCGCTTACGTGCATGTGTGTGTGTATCTGTAACTGTTATCATATCAAAGATCAAAGGCAATCAGATCAAAGCAATCAACGGAATTAACTGGCACCTGTTCCGGCACAGTGACAGCAGAGGTAGACAGACTGGAATTTCTGGCCTAGAACAGAAAGCATTTTTGGCAAAACCATAATACCTATCATTGATCCGACTTCACTTTGAGCGTCCTGAGTTTTTCCTGAACGTCTACATATGGTTTTTTTTTAAGAAAAATGAAAAAATAGCTTTGTTAGAGCGATCTAACAGCACTGGTCCCTACAGCTATTGCTGTGCGATTACCCCAAGGCCCTAATAATAAAACCATAACATTTTCCCTCAGTAACCTCAGAATTATTGCTTGTTATTAGTAAGTAAGGAAGTTGTTGTATATTTTGGTCAGTTTGGGTCTTTTTTGATCATTTTAACATCTATTTTTGGTCATTTTGTGTTTTTTTTTTATCATATTAACATCTATTTTTGGTCATTTTGTGTCTATTTTGATCATATTAATATCTATTTATGGTCATTTTGTGTCTTTTTATATCATATTAACATCTATTTTTGGTCATTTTGTGTCTTTTTTGATCATTTTTACATCTCTTTTGTCAATTTTTGAATTATTGCTTATTATTAGTGTAACCCCTTTTACCACCGGCTAGTGTAGTATAACCCACTTTATATTATAAAGATGAAGCTTTAACTCTTATGCAAATGATTTATGGCAAAAGGCACATCTCGAATAATAAATTTCAGTCTAGGGTCCTGTATAATTCTCACTTGTAAATGATGGAGACTGTAGGGAATGCTTACTTGTATATACCTTAATACTTAAATAATAGACACAAATCAATAAACCCACACAATGATCGCAGTTTCAGGAAATGTATTAAAAGTTTAGGAGAACACACATCCAACATTTTGCATTGAAAGAGAGATATAGAAAATAAGAAAATAGAACCCCGGGGTATAAAGTGTTTGTCTTATGTTAAACTGTCTTATTTTATTTTGAGTGCACTCTTTTTCTACTTTCGTTGGCGCGCTTTAGTTGGAGCTCATGAAGGAAACCTTTGATACCTGTACTCCCGTGTGTTAGTGTAGCTGTAGCCGTAGCTGATGAATCACTCGCTCGTTGCGGTAACGACCGTCTCCGCCCGCAGCAGCTCGCAGCGGCAGCCCTCCGTTTTCCCTCGGCCACGGCGAAGCGACCTCTGTCGGCGACTCTCTCCCGAGACGACTCAACAACGCTCCGCACCGTCCGTGCAGGCGGCGGTTCCCCTCGGCGAGGACGGTGGTGTTAGCCTAGCTCCTGCTAGCTAACGGACCTGGACTCGTTCACCAAAACACAAGCGGGGGTGGAGAGTCCCGACTCACAAACCCTTAGCACGTCGCTCAACTACAGTTCAAAGTCTCTGTCACTCACGGATAAAATCCACATTGACAACGCACACAGTCCACACAGAGTATCTGCGGTTCGCCATTCACACGTTGCTCCTTCTTCTTTTTTCCCTCGGGTCCCCCCCGGAAGTGTAAACATTCAGGTCATGAACTTACGCATGAACTCACGTACATAATGTAACGTTAAGAATTACTTTTAACTTCTTTTTAAAACATTCACACCCCATTAGATTATATTTTTAAAGTTATTCATTTTAAACAAAAAGTATTTATACATTTTAATACCTTATTTATATGAAACAGTTATTTATGGAAATTTTAACTTCACCATGAAAATAATGAAATATTTATCAGAGTATTACATTAGTAAGTCAGGAAGTTGTTGTATATTTTGGTCAGTTTGGGTCTTTTTTGATCATATTAACATCTATTTTTGGTCATTTTGTGTCTTTTTTCATGATATTAACATCTATTTTTGGTCATTTTGTGTCTTTTTTTCATAATTTTAACACATATTTTTGGTCATTTTGTGTCTTTTTTGATCATTTTAACATCTATTTTTGATCATTTTATGTCTTTTTTGATCATATTAACATCTATTTTGGGTCATTTTGTGTCTTTTTTGATCTGATCTGATGAAACATCTCTTTTGTCAATTTGTGAATTATTGCTTATTAGTAGTAAGTAAGGAAGTTGTTGTATATGAGTTTTGATCTTAATATGCTTTATAATATGGACTTTATAAGGTGCTAGTACATAAAGAATAATTATTCTCCCTTAATAACACTTAATGAATATGGTCTGTTCCTACATAACTACATAACATTATACAGTCCATATTATAAAGCATATTAAGAGCATAACTCATATACAAATACTTCCTTACTTACTACTAATAATCAATAATTCTGAGGTTACTGAGGGAAAACTCTTAGTTAATGTCTTACTGGTTGTATAATAAGGCCATGCAGAATAAGGCATTAATAACTACTTCACTAGAACATTTCTAAAGACATGTTGAGTGTGCTTGACTCTGGGCCGTGACTCTCAGCCATATATTATTAGGTTACAATTTGAACTGTTTCCAAAAACTGTTTTTGGCCAAACCGTAACTTCTGTTATAAAACTGACGGAACGTCTACATATGTGTTTTGTGAAGAAAAATGAAAAAATTGTCTTTTTAGAGCGATCAGAAGAAACTGGTAGCCCTGCTTTTCTCCAGAAATGTCCCCTCCTTTTTCAAGAACAAAAGAACAATTTTCCTACATTTCTATGTATAAATTATTTCTGTAGAGTGGTTTCTGCGGCTTGAGCGCAGTTTCCAAATGTATTTTTTTGGCTTTTTCAAGCACACTCAATAATGACTAATTAAGAGCCAATATGTTACTTATTTGCATGCTAACAAGCAACTAATTAATGTTGAATATGTGTAACTTAATATAAAATGTCACCTTAGTTTAAGTTTATGTATAAATTATTTCTGTAGAGTGGTTTCTGCGGCCTGGAGTGCAGTTTCCAATTTATTTTTTGGCAAATTTATCTCTCCCTCTGCACTCTAACTATGATGTCATCACTCTAGCCTCTCCATATGGTAACATTGTCGGTTTTTTGTGTGTGTTTTTGCCAAATAATTTGGAAACCATTTGTCAAAACCCTTAGAAAAGTCACAGCACACTTGTCATGGCCGAGCCGGTCGATTTGATACCTTTTTAGTGTTTGTGACCAAAACTCTGGGAGGTAAAAAAAACACAGAAGAAACAGATGAATAAAATCTAGGATTAAGCCCGGTGAATATCATATAGTGTGCTTTTTCAAGCACGCTCAATAATGACTAATTAAGCCAATATGTTACTTATTTGCATGCTAACAAGCAATTTTTTA
The DNA here is from genome assembly GCF_030273125.1 of Centropristis striata. Lineage (NCBI taxonomy): Eukaryota > Metazoa > Chordata > Actinopteri > Perciformes > Serranidae > Centropristis > Centropristis striata. The sequence goes on from NC_081520.1 coordinate 19,528,429, forward strand.
ATGTTGAATATGTGTACCTTAATTTATAGTATCACCATAGTTTCAGCTAACATGGAGGGAGAGTTTAGCCAAGCTTTGTTTAGCACTAGCTGTGTTCTAATGTAAAGCAGCCTGACTGTTCATCATGTTGTTTCTCTGCAGGACACAGAGACAGAGAACATGCTGATCAGTCATTCTGAACCACAGCAGCTTCCTCCAGCTCCTCTTGATCTGAGCTCCTCCGGGGGATTGTGGGAAGTGTTGTCCCTCCAGTAAGTCTCCGGTCTATCCCGAAGCCTCTTCACAGCCAGTCCTGTCTGGAACACCTTCAAGGGGAAGAGCCCAGAGGGGCACCATTCACTCTTTGTCAATATGGAGAAGCAACAGCTGCTCATTCTTCAATCTGAGCCACTAGAATCTACAATATTTTTAGACAGAGAGGATCCAGAGCCAGGTTATAGGGTCAGGATGAGGAACAACTCTGCTGTGACTCAGCTGTTTTCCTCCTCTGCTCTTTATAATTATGAGCTCTATTATACAGATGTGTGCCTTTTTTATTCACCTGTATGAAGGTTCAGACTCAGAGACCTGGTCCACACTGTAAAAAACGTGTTTAGTCTAAAACCAGAAAAAACAGTAAATCTGAGGGAAATGATCTTGCTGCATGGACAGATAATTTACCTTGACACGATTTCTTTAATTAAGATTATTAAATCTAGATATAAGCATGTGGAACACTTAAAATAAGAAATTAACTTTTTTTGGTGACCTTTTAAATGTTTTTTTTAGATCACCATTTTAAGCCTCATTTTGGTAACTTTTTCTCATGAAAACTTTCACTACTGATTCAAGGACTGTAGGTCCTGTAAGTTCAAATTTCGACAATAACGTCTTTTTTAACATTTTTTTAGCAGTTTCTTACTATGATAAATGGTGTAATTGTGGCATATGTGGGGTTGGAGGGTTGTCAAAATCATATTTCACCATACAAAAAAAACATACATCATCACCAGACAAAAACAAAACAAATAAATGTTGATTATTTATTGGTATCTGACATTTTTGGTGGTGACTGGGCAGATAATTAGATTGAAATAGACCCTGAGATTCAGACATGGCATAAAACTTTACTAGAAGGCAGATATTTAAATAATAATAGATATTATTACATGTTCAGACACATGAACAGGATACTTCAAAAACAGACATTTTGATTTGTCATAGCAGAAATAACTCAGGTGAAACGAGTTTTGTTCACGTGGTCCAAACTGCAAAAAAAAAAAGGAGTGTTTAAAAACCAGATAAAACAGTAAATCTGAGGGAAATGATCTTACTGCATGGACAGATAATTTACCTTGACAAGATTTCTTAAATTAAGATTATTAAATCTAGAAATAAGCATGTTGAACACTTAAAATAAGAAATTAACACTTAAAACAAGATAAATTATCTTCTAAGTTTTTCCTTATCCGATGCAAGGGACAAAGGGCAGATGTGAAGCATTTGAGGGAAATGTGTGTTTTTGGAGCTATATATATATAGAACCCAGTTCATCAGTTTCGGCGACCTGATACCTTTCACAAGAATCACATCCTGCACCTTTAAATGTAGAGAACCCAGCTCATGTCCTGACACTTGGTTTTTCAGAGTGATGGATCAGTTAGAAACAATATGTCAACATATTAAACATCTGTATCTGTTTTATGAGTTGTTTGAACATTTGTCAAGCTGCTTTTAGCCCCGCTAACAGTTGGGATTTTTTTTTTTTTTTTTAACCACTAGTTGAAAATGTTCTTCATATGATTCATTGGGCTCTATAATTAACTTCCACTATAAGTTGAATTACTGACTGCAAATCCTTTCCTTTCCATTTTAATTAACCACAGCTTAAAGAAGGGAGGGGAAGAAATGAGAGGGAAAGAATGAAAGAGATCAGATCTGAAGTAACTGGCAGCCGCTTTGACAGAAAATTAAATTCATTTTTTGTTGAGAGCAATCAGTGTGATTTGAACTGATTAGTTGTAGGAAGATTTCTGAGGAAGCATCATTTGGCTTCAAAAGTTCTTTGTGTGTACAATAAGACGGGCAGCACACACACATTCAGCAGCCAAATCAAACAGATGCTTCTCCATGTAAAGAAGATGTAAAAAGACACAAAATAACCAAAAAAGACACAAAAACACCAACAAGAAGACCAAGAAAAGACACAAAATCACCAAGAAAAGACTAGCCTGGGTATACCCAGATTGCCTTGCACACTGTAAACCCAGATTTTGTTTCTAATTAAACTTCCGAGTGATCATTACTTATTCTTTTATGTTTTTTAAAAACCTGCTATCATTACTAAACAACATTAGTTGCTTGTACTATTTAGCTGAAATATTCATTGCACTAATCATGTTTAGCAGAGATAACTTGGTATGTTTACTTTCATAAGAAAAGGGAGGGGTCTAATTCAAAAACGTGCCTGTCACGTGATAAGGCCAGCGTCTTGAAACTGACGTCCACGGTGTTCTACACTTGGCGGGACGAGCACAGGCATCGGCGGCAGACGGACTCTGACCAGGAAACAACTTTACCCCAAGTGGAACGGTTAGTATGTAAAATAATTGTTCACGCAGCTTTTTTTCTGTCGAATGATACTGTTTGAACGTGTGCATGGTGTTAATACATGCTTATAGCAGGCTAACGCTAGCTAATGTCCACTCAAAATAGTGTCAGCTACCATGTTGAAGTTAGCTTAGTGTTAACAGTCTGAGGATTTCCACCGGGCAAGTAAAGGCTCCACCGCGGTTTTGCTCCGTCCTCTGCTCGGCGTCAATTCCACCGGGCACGGAACGGCCGCGGATTAAATGGAAATGCTACAGACTGAAAGCACAGCGGAGCGGAGAGCCGCGGCTGGGACACTGCTGTTCCGCGGCGCCCGGTGGGCGGAGCGGCCGTTACGCGCCGCCGTTCGAAATCATTCGAGGTTGTATCATTTATATTTCCGTCACTTTACGTTTATTTTTACATAATTTATTTTAAAATATCTATTTTTAAAATATATTTCTGTCATTTTACGCGGTAGAAGATCGGTTCAACCGCTGTCAGGGTAAAGGAGTGTAGCAGCGCTGTGGAGGTGTTTATGTTGTGGACACTTGACCACTCCTTGACCACTCTCTCTTTTCCCCCGCTCGCTCACTGTCACACACAGGCTTGTTTACATACTGGTTTTCCCTGTAACACTGACCTCGGTTCGGTTCTATTACCAACAGTGACATTGTTGAGCTAAAAGTTTTCTTGTTCTCTATTTTTCCAGATCCTTGTGTAAAGATGCATATGAGAATGTGAGGTAATGACTTACAGACTGAACATTTCAAATCATATAGTGGACATTCATGGATGTTTTTCAGCACTAAGTTGCAGATGGCTTAGCTGCCTTGTATAGTTCAGTTGAGTACGTTTTTTTTTGTTCTCTGTATTTTTCAGGTGTTCATGGAGTTCAGCAGGATCATGGGCAAGAACCTCAAGCAGGAATTCTGTGAGAGCATCGATCGGCACGGTCCCCGTCTCCTCGAGTTATTTGGATCGAAGAGAGGGAATGTTGGGCAGTTGGTGACACAGAATCCACAACGGACCAGGGTTGGTCCATACACTTTATGTACTCATATCATAGTCCTACTCCATTAGTTGTGTAATTCAATGCAAACATTGCTTGGTTGGTTAAGCTTTCTCATAGATCATTATTAGCTGTCTAACTTGTGTTATTGTGTTTAATTCCCAAAAGACTACAGAGCCAACTGCGATCCGGACAAAGGAGCTCAGGGGGCTTCCTATCATCTTGAGGACGACCCCACAAACTTCTTCAAAGCAGGTTTTGTAAGTAAGCTCTTGCTTTCTTATAGTTTTCACCATGAACCTCTTATATTGATTAAAGTTGTTTTTGAAATGAGAAATCTAATGTAATGACTGTTCTTCTGTTATTCTTTATTAAGGACTCTGATGCCGATGATTCCTTTCATGACCTTGACATTGGGATACTTCTCACTGAGCGTGATGGTTCTGTGCTCACATCTTCCCAGCATCTCAGTCCAACCTCGCTGAAAATCATCATCTGAGGGACAACTTGTGAAGGACAACATTCACAACAAAGATCTGCCAAAAGCAATGTGCATTCTGTTTGGACTCCATCTTAACTACCCCAAGACTATGAAGCGTACATTTCAGTTCATCCAACAGGTATTGCTCTCGTTGGGCCACACTGACCTAAAGCCAAAGCTACAGACTTTGAAAAATCAGCTTGCAATGTAAAGATATGTCAAGTTTTACCACTTTATTCTCCGGGGACATCCAGGTTTTTTTCTTGTAAGTTTGACACATTCAACACCCACACACTCAACACACACAAACAACACAGGCACATACAACACCCACACACACATTTAACACACAAACAACACAGGCACATACAACACCCACACAAAACTGTTTCAATTACTTGAAATGACCTTTTTCAGGTTCATCTTTTTAAGTTGAACATGTTGAGGTCATAACAAGTTTGCCTGTCTTTTGCCATTTTTCTTAAAATAAAATGCATTGGAACATTAAGAGGTGTTTTTTTTAAATTTCCATCCAATTTAATTGAAACAATTTTTCATACGGTATTTAAAAAAATTCAAAACTAAATGAGAGGAAAATACAGTAATTGTAATAAATGATAAGTATCAATAACTAGTCATATTAGCTAGTTTTAGCTAATGATTTTGAGTACACACTACTAATAAATATAAATAATAAACTTAAGGTTCCGTGTTAATACAACTCAACATATTTCGTTTTAACTTGTGTAAAAACTAAAGTGGTATAGGGCAACGGGTTTCCACGCGATTTGCGAGTAAAGTCAACTAATCCGGGTTAACAGCACGCTCGATTTCATTTCGAACTGCCAAGGGGTCTGGAAACCAGAGAGCTTTCTTAGCCCTGTTTTAGGGATCCAATCACAGAACGGGAAGGGACGGCAAGACGATGACGCGTAGTACCCGGCAGACGGAAGCTTGTAGTTTTCTTACGGATCCAACATGGCTGCTGCAGACGCGAAACTCTCTTTAGCTGTAGATGGTGTTTTAGTTTAGAGCGAAAGTTGAAAGGCGAAAGGTCTCTCGGCGGCTCCACTGTCCCCCGGCTCGTAGCGAGATCACCGGTGTTACGGTAGCGGGGCTGTTAGCGGTATCGTTACGCTACCGTTACGGGGCTATTAACTATTAGCCCCGCTATTGTAACGCCGGTGATCTGGCTATGAGCCGGGGGACAGCGGAGCCGCCGAGAGACCCTCAGCAGCTTGTTTATTGCCCATAAAATCAGTGGATGTGTGTGGCTGAATGACATGAGGGGGAATAAAGCGTGAAAATAAATAATCTTGCAGAAAGCGAGAACTGGAGAAGCAAAGCAGCAAGCAACACTCTCTCACAGACACACACACAACAAACATCCATTTCTGTCGCTCTACTATGTCATCTGGTATAACTGATCTGATTGGCTAAGAGCTACCTACAGACGCTTTTGATAGACATTCTAAGCGCCCAATAAACGGCTCCGGAGGATCGTTAACCACGCCTCCTCTACGGAGAAATGAACGGCTGGTTTCCAGACTAAATCTCATTTGAGATTAGTCTGGTGTTAGCCAGACTAAGAAAAGACACAAAAAAGACACAAAAAGACCAAAAAAACACACAAAAAAAACCAACAAAAAGACACAAAAAAGACACAAAAAGACCAAAAAAAGACTAAAAAGACACAAAAAGACCAAAAAATGACACAAAATGACCAAAAAAAGACAAAAAAGACACAAAAAGACCAAAAAAAGACACAAATGACCAAAAAAAGACACAAAATTACCAAGAAAAGACAAAAAAAGACAAAAAAGACACAAAATGACCAAAAAAAGACACAAAAAGACCAAAAAAATAATAAAAAGACCAAAAAAGACACAAAAAGACCAAAAAAAATAATAAAAAGACCACAAAAAGACCAAAAAAGACACAAAATGACCCAAAAAATCTGTGTGATTTGAACTGATTAGCATCATTTGGCTTCAAAAGTTCTTTCTGTGTACAATCAGACGGGCAGACACACATTCAGCAGCCAAATCAAACAGATGCTTCTGCATGTTCGCATCATGTTGTCATGTTTCCGGATCGGCCATGTTTAAAAACAGAAACTCTTCCTCTGAGTCACGGCTGCAGCTTCATCCTGTCCAGATTAAAATAGTCCTCTTGTTGTTTTTGTGAATGGCTCGTCAGTCAGAGCTCTGGGGGCGGGACTAGTGTTATTTTTACTTTGACTTGGACAGCACATGGTAGACAGATTGGAACGTCTATAAATAGTTATGATCAACAAATTAGTCACTGCTTCAAATGATTATGAGCCGCATTAAATCCTCCAGAAACTGAACATGATGAGATCTATAGACTCATGGTTCTGGTGGTGGGCTGGCTGGCTTCTTCATAGGTCACTGGGACACGTGAACAAAACTAGTTTCAAAATTAGTGTAATTTCTGCTATGACAAATCTAAATGTCTGTTTTTGAAGTATCCTGTTCATGTGTCTGAACCAACCTGGTCTCACAGGAATCCGTGGAATAGCCACGGAATCACTCAAATTTCCGTGAAACTGACACGGATTTCGCTACAATGCAAGTTAATGACAGTCATATCCCGTGGCTATTCCATGGATATTTGTTCCTATTGGTTTGTTCCAAGTCACGTGACTTTCAAGGTCCCGGTGGTCAGAACAAAAAATATGGTGGACAGTTCTCTCATTTTTAGTAAAAAAAACAATATTTTGACTGCATAAAAATGGATTTTTATCATATTTCTAGCGAGAAATATATGTTTTATTTTCTAAATATTCATGCCAATCCGGTAACGCTTTATATTAAGGTCCTTGTAATAACCATTAATTAACAAGTAATAAGTCCCTTGTAAGTCCTTACAGGATGCTTATTAATATTATTGTGTGTTTATAAGCTTATATAAGTGTTAATAATGGCATTACAAACACCCATGACCCACCCATTATGTTTTTGCCATGCCTTTATTAATCTTATTTTGTTTACTTATTGATATTAAAATATACTTTATTGCTCATCTATTATAAGTTAACTATAAGTTAACTATGCTTTTTGCAACTACCGGATCTAAAGCGAATGAAAACAATGCCTTATTACTTGTTAAAAATAATGGTAACTTCTGATCATTCATTGCTGTAAATATGAAACATTTAATGTTACTCCATCATAAATATGCTGAAATAATTAATTAATTATGTAGTTTTTGTCACTTTCTGAGATGATTTCCAAGTAAATATGGTAATTGTATGGAATAAATGTGGAAATCATGACTATCACAACTAATTCCATTTTTAACAAAATGACAAAAAAACTTTAGATTTAGAAGTGTTGGATAATTCATCTTGTTTTCAGACACCCCTTTTGCAGTGTGTGTCTGCATGCATACATGCACAGAGTCTTTGTTAGTGTTGTTGTTTATCTGTGTTGTTCTTCCTGTCGCTGTGAGTGAGTGTGTGGGTGTAAAAGTGCATCATCACAGATCAGTGATCGCAGGTTGGGTTGTGTTTCACCTTTTCATGAAACATTTTCACATCAGTTTCTGTTTCTTTATCCTTTGGGAGAGCAGTCAAAAAATATATTTCTCATGCCAGAGATAGAGATATGTCTAATGTTGTTCTGGTGTAGGGAAGTATTTGCAACAGCAATGTCCATGGGACCAGACTGTTTTACATTTGAAAGGGAAAGGACAGGAAATGCAGGTAAAAGACACATTTACATCTTTCAAGGGAGGCAATTCCAATTTGTATCAACACTGTTTGTAAGCAGCTCACAGTTTAGAAGCTATTTGTTGTTTTAATTACGCACAATATGAAAGCAAAAGTAGCCGTGACATAATACTAATGGAGCAGTAATAATGCAGTCTGTCTCTGAGGGATTTATAATCTTACTGGAGCTTATTAATGCACTGGAAAAAAAGTTTTGTTCCCCTGAAAGAACTGAAGTAAGTTGCATCGAAACGTCAGACATTTAGATATCCAAGCAAGAAGTTAATTTACAGGCAGTTCGTTGTAGAGCAGCCACACTGCAAAAAAGGTGTTTAAAAACCAGATCAAACAGTAAATCTGAGGGAAATGATCTTGCTGCATGGACAGATAATTTACCTTGACAAGATTTCTAAAATTCAGATTGTTAAATCTAGAAATAAGCATGTTGAGCGCTTAAAATAAGAAATTAACTCTTAAAACCAGATAAATGATCTAACACTTCTAAATCTAAAGTTTTTTTTATCTTGGTAAGAACCAAATAATCATCAGGTCACTCTGCTCGGGCCAGTTCATCACTGCTGGCAGCTTTAATTGATCTTGTTTTAAGAGTTAATTTCATCATTCTGTCTTTTTAGTGGCCATTTTTACATCTATTTTTGGTCATTTTGTGTCTTTTTTGATCATTTTGTGTCTTTTTTTTGTCAATTTGTGTATTGTTTTGGTCAACTTGTGTATTTTTATTCATTTAATTTATGTCTTTTGTACATTTTTTGTCTTTTTTGGTGTGCACAGCAACATGTGATGAAGCGCCACTATTGGCCAATAGTGATGGTGAGTGGACCAGGAGACGAGCATTCCCATCTGGGGCCGAACCAGATCCACAGCAGTGAGACCAGCAGGAGTGATGCCGAGCAGGACCACAGCTCCACACCCTGTGAAGGGAGAGCAGAGAAAAAAATGTGAGTACTCTGGGAAAATAAAAGCTTGTGTCATGTATTATTTGGACATCAGAGAGAGAGTATCATGTCCCCCGACACATTGGGCCTATAGCGGCATAACTAGGGGCTGGTCCAAGGCAGGCCTCCTTTAAAGACACAAAATGACCAAAAACAGACACAAAAAGACACAAAAAGACCAAAAAAAGACACAAAAAGACGTAAAATGACCAAAAACGAAACAAAAGACATAAAAAGACAAAAAAACACCAAAAAAGACACAAAAAGTTTTTTATTTTTTTTTAATCTTGGTAAGAACCAAATAATCATCAGGTCACTCTGCTCGGGCCAGTTCCTCACTGCTGGCAGCTTTAATTTATCTGGTTTTAAGAGTTAATTTATTATTTTAAGTGTTCAACATCCTTATTTCTAGATAATTAAGATACTATTGCTAGATATAAGAAGAAAATACTTGGTAAGCTTCATGTTTTTGCAGTGTTTAACTACAGTAAATCCTCAGTTATTTGTATCAGTCTTTAATTAATCTGCTACGTGATGCTTTACAGACTTGTCTTGATATTTTAAGGGTCCTTTCTAAGTTTGAGACCTATCAATTATTGCCCCCCCCCCCCCCCCCCCCCCCCCCACACACACACACACCTAAAGTTATGCAGCACAATAATAATTGAAAAAAGAGACTGATTTACATTTAAATCGAAAATCACTATCTTTCTAATAATGACGTGCTCTAATCCACCTTCAACTATCATCCGAGGAGGTTAAATCATGAAATATTACATGTAGCAGTCAGAAGATCCCATTCTGTCGAGGGTCTCCTGGGACCTAAAGCCTCTTCTTGGAGGTTTCCTTCCCTCTTTGAAGATCGGGGAGGAGGAGGGATAACATTGGGAGGTGTGGCAGGGAGTTCACACAATCTCTTTTAGGTTCTCCTTCACGTCGCAAGACACAGTGAATTTAATACCTTCTTTTATCTGTTGTGTGCGCTGCAGTGAAAGGGAGGAGCTGTAAATGTCAAGTCTTAATACTTGGCTGGTATTCACTTTGGTGTCTTTAGGCGCCTGGGTGATTTAATTCCATGTAGATGGATGTGGATGCTAATCATAGGGAGCTCTTTTCTATCTGTAGAAAAGATGTGAAATTACAAAAAGAGACACTCAATTATCAAAAAAGGGTACAAAGTTACCAAAAAACATGTTAAGAACACAAAAATAGACATAAAATTACCAAATATTAACTAAACGTACTTTTTTTATATCTATATAACGTCATATATAACTTTATTGACACGTTGCCGTGGATACACAAGTCCAATTAAAAACCAGCGTTCAATGTTAGCTGATGTTACTTATCTGTGTATCATTCGTTCTTTCCATTTTCAATTGGTAATCAAAATCAAGTAATGAAAAATTGTATAAAAACTGTATAAAAAATATTAAAAGATACATTCTAGAGGACCTCAGGTATCTTCTCACAAACTTACAGTCCTGGTGCCCGTTTTCTATTTCGTATTTTTGATCTGAGCTTAATATTGAAATATGAAAAAACAAGCATTTTGTTTGTTTTTTATGTTATAATAGACAACAAATAACAAAATAACCAGTCAGTTTTTCATTATTTGATTTTTGATTGCCAATTGAAAATGGAAAGAACAAATGATACACAGATTTTTACTAATTATGTTGCTGTTCGGGGCTACACGGTGGTTTAGTGGTTAGTGCTCTCGCCTCACAGCAAGAGGGTCGCCGGTTCGCCTCCCGCCTGCGGCTCTTCTGTGTGGAGTTTGCATGTTCTCCCCGTGTCAGCGTGGGTTCTCACCGGGTTCTCCAGCTTCCTCCCACAGTCCAAAAACATGCACTTAGGTTTAATTGGTGACTCTAAATTGCCCGTAGGTGTGACTGAGAGTGTGATTGTCTGTCTCTATGTGTTAGCCCTGCGATAGTCTGGCGTCCTGTCCAGGGTGTACCCCGCCTCTTGCCCAATGACAGCTGGGATAGGCTCCAGCACCCCGCGACCCGATTGCGGTTAATGGTAATGAATGAATGAATGAATGTTGCTGTTCGCTTATTTTATATTTTAGCATAATTCAATTAGGGCGCGGATGGGATTTTTTAATTTGGGGGGACGAAGCTGTCAGCAAATTATTTCAACTCAATTTGTAGTTTTTCCACTCCATGCCGGAACCAAAATGTTTTATTTAAGCATTTTTAAATGAACTGTAATGTAAACAACAACCAACAGGCCTCCTCACTGTCCGCTTTTAAAAAGAAATCTTAAAACCCAATTTTTATTCACTGGCTTTTAACTCAACATGAGCCTTTGCTCTGTTTTATTTGTTTTTATTTGGTCTTTTTGGTCAAAACTTTTTGGTAAAATTGAGATTGATTTTAAAACCCACTTTTATTTACTGGTTTTTACCCAGCATGAGACTCGCTTTGTTTTAGTTGATTTTGCTTGTTCTTTGTTTTTATTGTTTTTATTGTTGGTCTGTCCTGCCATGTACAGCACTTTGTATCAGCTAACGCTGTCTTAAAGGGCTCTATAAATAAAGTTGATTTGATTTGACATATTAACATAAATAAAAGATGTTTGTACATGAAATTCACAGTGCAGCCAAAGTAATTGGAAAACCAAATCAGAGTTGCTTTACTGCCACCAGCTGGACTGGAGTGTGGAATATTAAATTGTAGAAAACTTTAGATTGTTTTAGCTCGATCTGTTTCCTTTAGAAATGACAGAATGTGTTTCCTGCTGTGAGACCCGACAATGACAAGTCCTGTCTGATGTCTCGCCTTCCTTATTAACTGAAGAACAGGATTGCTCTTGACATTGTATTTCCTACAATAAAATAGTAGCTGCTCCACTCTTTCTGGTTGGCTGCAGTGTGTGTGCATTTTCCGGTTGGGTGCTTAGCTATAATGTGTGGCTGAGACCTGCATGACCTTTTCTCAGACGAGTGACAATATTCTCTTCCCATCGTTTCCAGTCCACTGTCTCTCCAGCACTGTGTGTTTGTCTGTCATAAAGATGTCTTCCAGTTTCATGATCACAATAATAATCCAAGGATACTAATCGTCCATATGTCCTAATGAACGTCTTGGCCAAAGTTCTATGTCTAGATGCTTGATTCTGAATGTTTGTATTGCCAGAATATCCACCTGCTCATTTCCCTCCATATGAGCAGGAAGCCAAAGAAGGTGGTTCTACGGGTCCTTTAGGTGGTTCTACGGTCCTTTAGGTGGTTCTACGGGTCCTTTAGGTTGTTCTATGGTCCTTTAGGTGGTTCTACTGGTCCTTTAAGTGGTTCTATGGGTCCTTTAGGTGGTTCTATGCGTTCTTAAGATGGTTCTACGGACCTTTAGGTGGTTCTATGGGTCCTTCAGATGGTTCTATGGGTCATTTAGGTGGTTCTACGGTCTTTTAGGTTGTTCTACAGTCCTTAAGGTGGTTCTATGGGTCCTTTAGGTGGTTCTACGGTCTTTTAGGTGGTTGTAAGGGTTCTTTAGGTTGTTCTAAGGTCCTTTAGGTGGTTCTACGGTCCTTTAGGTGGTTTGACGGGTCATTTAGGTTGTTCTACGGTCCTTTAGGTGGTTCTATGGATCCTTTAGGTGGTTCTACGGTCTTTTAGGTGGTTGTAAGGGTTCTTTAGGGGGTTCTACGGGTCCTTTAGGTGGTTCTATGGGTCCTTTAGGTTGTTCTACGGGTACGTTAGGTGGTTCTACAGGTCCTTTAGGTGGTTCTACAGTCCTTTAGGTGGTTCTACAGTCCTTTAGGTGGTTCTACGGGTCCTTTAGGTAGTTCAACGGGTCCTTTAGGTGGTTCTACAGTTCTTTAGGTGGTTGTAAGGGTCCTTTAGGTGGTTCTGCGGGTCCTTTAGGTGATTGTAAGGGTTCTTTAGGTGGTTCTACAGTCCTATAGGTAGTTCTACTGGTCATTTAGGTGTTTCTAGCGTCCTTTAGGTATTGTAAGGGTTCTTTATGTGGTTCTACGGTCCTCTAGGTGGTTGTAAGGGTTCTTGAGGTGGTTCTTGTGGTCATTAGCATTAACTGATGCTAGTTTAAATGTTGGTTACTGACCTCAGAAAACTGAGCAGCGACTCCTTGGAGTGTCTGTTAGTCCAACCAAACACTGAACAAGACATTTAATGAACAAAACCTTCAAATAATACGTCATTAAGTGAAAATACAGTGAAAGGCTCAAAGTTATGAGACCAAACCGCTAAACCTCCTTTTTTCTATCTACATAACGTTATATATAACTTTATTGACACGTTGCCGTGGATACGCATTGTTCTGCTTCTCTTGATGACGGCTCGCCTTGTTAGTGACCTGTCAATCAAAGGTAGCCCCGCCCCAAATCATACAATTCTTTATCTTCTATTTTCTTCTAAATGGGGCCATTATTTACACTATTAACACCAGATGTTTTACTAGCGATTGAGACCATAGTGTTGTCCTAAAAAACATTTCTGAGGTCATAAATCAAGTGAGAAGTTTTCAAATTTTGCATTGAAATTAATGGGCAGATTTTTTTTGCATCCAAACTTAGCGCCCCCTGCTGGAATTTTCGGTAGAATGCAGCTTAAACCACTCCCTGGTTTGCCTCCCTGCTCAGACCCGGAGGTTGTCGCCTGAGCTATACCATCATGTTCACCCTGTAAAGAATATTTAATTGCGGATATTGTTTTATATATCTGTTCGGTTGCCTCCTGATGATGAAATTTAAGCAACAGACCCAAGAGAATCCTGGAGAAGTAGGTAAAGTAAAGACAAGGACCAGGAAAGGCAACTATTGGAAATAGATTTCCATCACCTTTGTTGATCATGAAGCCGTCTAGCTGCTGTATAAATATATGTATAAATATAAATAATGTAAGATATCGCCCAATCCCCTGAGACACACACAGCCTCAGGTGCTAGGAAAATGATTATGTGTCTTATACTCTTTAGTTCTACAAACACATCACAAATAAAACTGTGCATTGCCGCAATGGCAAAGAGTTGTAGTTTAAAAAGATGGGATATTATGACAGTAATGGCCGCATGCTGCACTCCATCTCAGGAAATTGTTTTCTTGTCCTGGACTCTGTTATCACTTAGTTTGTCATTAACGTGAAAACAACTGTACACCAGGGTGTTTTTCTGGCTCTTGCCAAAATCATGCTTGGATAGATTCCAGTCCCCTCCAGCAAACCTGAACAGGAAATTAATGGTATAAATTAATAGATTAGGAAATACAAATCTGATATATAAAGATGTTAACCTTTATATTATTAAGTGGGAGGGATATTTTCATTTTGGTGACCCCTATGAACTCTATTACTACTATTTTTATTTGCATGTACTTACTGTTAGATGAACTGTTGATTTCTATGATTGTCATTAAGATCTTCAAGAAATTATACGGCTTCCACCACATACATGACCACAGTGCATATGCAGTGTTTCCTCTACCATTATAATAGGGACTGTACCTGGCAATGTGCAATAATTTGTGCAATTAATTGTCCTTCAACGTGCAATATATTTATGAACACTGCACAGCATCATATCTGCTTCTGGCAAATTGAATTGAAGACTGTGCACCTCACCTCCCTTTCTTGCTTATGTTTACATTGTATCGTATATATTTTTCTTTACATGTACTTGCCTATGTATGTTTATGGTTAGATTGTATATTTGTATATTTTATACATACATATACATTGAGGTATCAATTTGCATGGACTTTGCTGAGTAGAAAGAAAGTAAAATAAAGGAGTTATAGTAACTTAAATAGAGTAATTTGACCACTTATTAACACTAAAACGTTGATATAAAAATTGAGTTGGTTCAACATAATGAAGCTTGTAGAGGACAAAACAAATCATGTTGGTTGTAACTAGACTATTTGAGTTAGTTCAGCTATAAAAGTCTCATGGGAAATACTCAATAATGTCTTAGTTGGAATTACTTAAAAAGATAAATGCAAATTGTTACAACATTTTTTTTAAGTTGAGCCACAGGAATCCGTGAAATAGCCACAGATTGGCTGAACTCAAAATCCGTGGAATAGCCACGGAAACTCAAATTTCTGTGAAAGTGACACGGATTTCGCTACAATGCAAGTTAATGACAGTCATATCTCGTGGCTATTCCATGGATATTTGTTCCTATTGGTTTGTTCCAAGTCACGTGACTTTCAAGGTACCGGCGGTCAGAACAAAAAACATGGTTAGTTCTCTCATTTTTAGTGAAAAAATCAATATTTTGACTTAGTTTCTGCACAAAATGGATTTTGATCACATTTCTAGCGAGAAATATATGTTTTATTTTCTAAATATTCACTCAGTGAATGTACATAATCACTTTGTATGTTGGAATAGCCATGGGATATGACTGTCATATAACTTGCATTGTAGCGAAATCCGTGTCAGTTTCATAGGAATTTGAGGGATTCCTTGGCTATTCCACGGATTCCTGTGAGATCAGGTTGGTTTTTTTAGAGTGCAGAAACTGTCCAGGGGAGGAAGGTTGTGTGTTTTTTTGTTGTTGTTGTTTTTTACCTCATTAGTCTTACAATTTCCTAATATACAGTAAAACCACCCACACATATTACCGTTTAAATTAGTGGCAAAGAGCGAGCAGCCTAACAACACGGGCCTCCAACAGGATCTGCTCAGAATCAATACACAGTTCAATAGTGTTGATCCCAGATCTGCGTGCCGCTGCTTCCTCCATCCCCTCTGACTGTACACCGCGATCTGTCTTACAGCATAATTAATGAATTTTACATTCAAACCCTGCACTCTAAAAAAATGACATTGGCTCAACTTAAAAAAATTGTTGTAACAATTTGCATTTATCTTTTTAAGTAATTCCAACAAGACATTGAGTATTTCCCATGAGACTTAGTCTAATAAACCAACATGATTTGTTTTGTCCTCTACAAGCTTCATTATGTTGAACCAACTCAATTTTTATATCAACGTTTTAGTGTTAATAAGTGGTCAAATTACTCTATTTAAGTTGCTCTAACTCCTTTATTTTACTTTCTTTCTACTCAGAAAAGTCCATGCAAATTGTTACCCCAATTTTATTGAGTATAAGTAACTTATTTCACTTAAGTCAGACATATTGTAATACAATATTACGTTTTATTACCTTAATACATACACTCCCCATTTTTTACACAAAATGACCAAAAAATGACATAAAATTAAGCAAAAAAGGACTCAAATTGACCAAAAAAGACACAAAATGGCCCAAAAAAAGAAATAAAATTACAAAAAAGACACAAAATTACCAAAAAAAGACACAAAATTACCAAAAAAAGAAACAAAATGACCAAAAAAAGACACAAATTAACCACAAAAGTATCAAAAAAAGACAGAAAATGGCCCAAAAAAAATGCTGAAAAAGCTCATGTTTTTAAGTCATACTACTGTCCAGGGGAGCAAGGTTGTGTGTGTTTTTTTGTTGTTGTTGTTTTTTACCTCATTAGTCTTACAATTTACTAATATACAGTAAAACCACCCACATATATTACTGTTTGAGCCTTTCAGCCTTTAACAACACGGGCCTCGACAGCTCGCCTCCAACAGAATCAATACACAGTTCAATAGTGTTGATCCCAGATCTGCGTGCCGCTGCTTCCTCCATCCCCTCTGACTGTACACCGCGATCCGTCTTACAGCATAATTAATGAATTTTACATTCGAACCCTGCGCGTAGCCTCGAACTCTGCATAAGATCATCAAAGCAACAACAGCAACACACTGACACGTCGTGTTAAACACGATCAGCGAGCAGCGATTTAAATCAGCTTCCGCTAACAGAAAGGTGTGATCTCCACATAGAGACACAGCTGCTGCTGCTGCTGGAGAGTAGGAGGAAGACAATGGGTGAGAGGGACCTTCTTCACCTCCAGGAGGAAAGCGAGTAGGTCCAAACTTTGATTAGCCGCCGTATCACACAACTTCTCTTCGCCCCCTCACGCACCGAGAGGATTACCAGATCCAAATAGAAACAGACTTCAAGAGCAAAATGCAATTGTTATGGAATCATTTTGTTATTCTCAGTGTTAACTCTGCAGGCTTTATTAACCCATTCAGGCCTGAAACACCTGGAAAAAACGCCTGTAAAACCTTTGGGCGATTTTAAAATAAGCCCCTAAAACCTGAAGGTTTTTTTAAGTAATTGTATGTCTTTTTTTTGGTAATTTTGTGTCTTTTTTGGTAATTTTGTGTCTTTTTTGGTAATTTTGTGTCCTTTTTGGTAATTTTGTGTCTTTTTTGATAATTGTGTGTCTTTTTTGGTAATTCTGTGTCTTTTTTTGATAATTTTGTGTCTTTTTTGGTAATTTTGTGTCCTTTTTGGTAATTTTGTGTCTTTTTTTGATAATTGTGTGTCTTTTTTGGTAATTCTGTGTCTTTTTTAATAATTTTGTGGCTTTTTTGATAATTCTGTGTCTTTTTAAAATAATTTTGTGTCTTTTTTGGGTAATTCTGTATCCTTTTTGGGTAATTCTGTCTTTTTTAATAATTTTGTGTCTTTTTTAATAATTTTGTGTCTTTTTTGGTAATTCTGTGTCTTTTTTAATAATTTTGTCTTTTTTGGGAATTCTGTGTCTTTTTTAAATAATTTTGTGTGTTTTTTGGTCATTTTGTGTCTTTTTTTGGTGATGATTTCATAGTTCAGGAAAAGTCCCATGTTTGATTGCGACACTCCCACATGTATTCTGATGCATTTCATTGGCCAAGAGACTGAAAAAAATACAAATACTACAAAACGACGTATCCGCTTTCCCGGCTTTAATGGGTTAAGCATACACGTCCAGGCTGCATGCATACAATAGAGGCTGTTATTGTATTATACTTGGCAAGACAAAGACCATGTTCGTAAGGGATAATTTATACCATAGTTAATATGTTTTGTATGGCATATATGGATATTTTATTGGATATTCCGAATCCAATGAGAGCCAATACACTGCAAAAAAAAGGTGTTTAAAAACCAGATAAAACAGTAAATCTGAGGGAAATTATCTTGCTGCATTGACAGATAATTTACCTTGACAAGTTAAGATTATTAAATCTAGAAAAAAGCATGTTGAACACTTAAAATAAGAAATTAACTCTTAAAACCGGATAAATCAAAGCTGCCAGCAGTGATGAACTGGCCCGAGCAGAGTGACCTGATAATTATTTGGTTCTTACCAAGATAGAAAAAAACTTTTTGTGTCCTTTTTGTGGTGTTTTTTTTGTCTTTTTGTGTATTTTTTGGTGATTTTACGTCTTTTGTGGGGTTTTTTTTTGTGTATTTTTTGGTCTTTGGTGTCTTTTTTATGTCTTTTTTTGGGTAATTTTAAATCTTTTTGTGTCTTTTGTGTCTTTTTTTGGTCTTTTTGTGTCTTTTGTTATTTTTCTGGTCTTTTTTGTCTCCTCTTTGTGTCTTCTTTGTGTCTTTTGGATCATTTTGTGACTTTTTACATATTTTTTGTGTCCTTTTTTGGTCTTTTTCGTCTCTTTTGTGTCTTTTTTGTGTCTTTTGTGTCTTTTTTTGATCATTTTGTGTCTTTTTACATCTTCTTTTGCTCACAAAATGACCACAAAAGACAAAAAATGTACAAAACAGATACAATTAAAGCTGCCAGCAGCGATGAACTGGCCCGAGCTGAGTGCACTGACAATTATTAGTTTCTTACCAAGATAAAAAAAAAAACCTTTAGATTTAGAAGTGTTAGATAATTTATCTTGTTTTAAGAGTTAATTTCTTATTTTAAGCGTTCAATATGCTTATTTCTAGATTTAATAATCTTAATTTAAGAAATCTGTCTATCAAGATCATTTCCCTCAGATTTAGTGTTTTTATCTGGTTTTTAGACTAAACACCTTTTTTGCAGTGTAGAAAAAGCTGTATTTTCCCCTGTTATTGTATTATACTTGCCAAGACAAAGGCCGTGTTTGTAAGGGATAATTTATACCATAGTTAATATGTTTTGCATAGCATATATGGAGATTTTATTGGATATTCCGACTCCAAT